>NW_026014884.1:600000-768479 GCF_020379485.1 Brassica napus
ATAAATCTCATAGGAGTTGGTAAGAAGAAGTTATCCCACTTTCAAATCAGGTGATTCCAGTTTCCCAGTTTGGGAATAGCACAGCTTCTTCAACGTTCCAATCATGTGATTTTAGAGATGAGAACAGGTATTGAGAGTTTAGAAAGAGATTATGGTGAGATTAAGGGAAGATGGGATGATTTATGATATGTAAAAGAGAAACATGATGAACTAGAGAGAGATTATCATCAAATCGAGTTGTTTTATTAATCAAGACAGAGTTTACAATATATAAGATCAGATACAAGGGTTTCAGAGAGACTAAGCATGTGAGGTCAAGGATAAGGTTGCTTTAATTCAAACTTGATCCAATGGGAGCTGTCACACGTTTTAAGGCATCTTGGACCAGGTTCCTTTTGCCTTTACAGCCTGTTCCAGCCTGTGTGGATAAGACCCAGCTCCCTTAGCCATCCAAACGGTCATCTCTTCATGGTAAAATCCCCTTTGGCCGTTAACTCCTTTTACTCGGGTAAAAGATGACTTGGGCGAGTTATGGATCGACCATGGTCCGGATGGTACGGCCTGTACGGCCTTGTACGGCCTGGTCGATCCCTAACCCATCTTTTCCATTCCTTCACACCATCTCATCTCTTCTTCAACTCCTTAGGACATCTTCTCTCATATATTGATCAGCTCATTTCAACACTCCCCCTCAAGCTTAACTTAGTAACTTAGTTAAGCTTGGAACAGCCATGAGATCTTCCTCATTAAAAACCTCACCAAAGAAAACCCATTGGGACAAAACCTTGATGAGGGAAAAAGAGTAAAGACCTCATGACAAAGGGGATCAGCTCCTTGGAGAAAGATCTATGAGTCCCAATCTGGTATGAATGGACTCCATAGTCTTTTGTCTTGCAGCCTTGGTGAACACATCCGCAAGTTGATCCTAACTCCTTGTATAGCATGGCAAGATCACTCCCAAGACAATCATCTGCCTCACTTTGTGGCAATCAACTTCAATGTGCTTGGTTCTCTCATGGAAGACTGAGTTAGTTGCAATGTGTATAGCTGCTTGGTTATCACAATGCATGGTCATTGGAGTTGCTTGCTCTATCTCCAAATGCTTCAAGATCCCTTTGATCCATACCAACTCATTGGTAAGCTTCAGCATGGCTCTATACTCAGCTTCAGCACTTGAGCAGGACACCACCTTCTGCTTCTTACTCTTCCAAGTCACCAAGTTGCCTCCAATGAATGTACAATAGCCGGTGGTTGATCTTCTGTCTGCTCTATCTCCGGCCCAATCAGCGTCACAATATCCCACCACTTCAGTACTCTTGTTGCATCCCATCCACACTCCAAGGCTTGATGTCCCGTTCAGATACAAGAGAAGTCTCTCCACCATGCGCCAGTGATGTTCCTTTGGGACTTGCATATGCTGGCTCACTTGATTCACAGCAAAGCATATGTCTGGTCTTGTGATAGTGAGATAGATGAGCTTCCCTACCAGCTTCCTGTATAGCTTTGGATCATGGAAGGCCTTGCTATCTTCAATCTCCCCCTCACGTGGAATCTTGTATCCATCTTCAAGGGGCATCTTTGCTGTCTTATCTCCTTGTATACCTGCATCTTTCAAAAGATCAAGTGTATACTTCCTTTGGGAAATGAACAATCCTTCCTTAGATCTACACAACTCAATTCCAAGGAAGTATTTCATTTCTCCTAAGTCTTTGATTTCAAACACAGATTTCAAAAACTCCTTTGTGGCTTTTATACCAGCCTTATCACTACCTGTTATGATAATGTCATCAACATATACAAGTAGACAGATGATACCTGAAGGTGTAGTGAGAGTGAAAAGGGTGTGATCCAATTCTGACTTCTTAAATCCACGCCCATTTAAAGTAGTGCTCAGCTTGTTGTACCATGCTCTAGGTGATTGCTTCAACCCATAGATAGCTTTCTTGAGCCTCAACACATTCCCTGGTTGTACAAGATGCTCAAGACCTGGTGGTGGATACATATACACTTCATCTTCTAGTTCCCCTTGAAGAAATGCATTCTTCACATCCATCTGCCAAAGCTCCCACTCAAGATTCACAGCAAGAGACAATACAATTCTTATTGTATGTAACTTGGCAACAGGAGCAAAGGTATCAATGTAGTCTTCCCCATATGTTTGAGTGTATCCTCTAGCCACCAGTCTTGTCTTCTTTCTATCAATGGTTCCATCAGGTAGATACTTAATAGTAAATATCCACTTGCTTGTTACTGCCTTCTTCCCTTTTGGTAACTCACTTTCAAACCAAGTGTCATTCTTTATCATGGCATTGGCTTCATCACTCACTGATTCTTTCCAGTCTTCATACTGCATTGCTTCTTCATATGATCTTGGTATACTGCTTTCATCTAAGCTCATCATGAATGCACAATGCTCCTTTGGATAATAGGCAAAAGAGCACACAGCCTGAGAGGGATGCTTCACGGCCTGGGCATTGTAGTACACTCTCGTGTTTACCCAGTTGGAAGCATCTCTCTTTAGCTGTGTGCTTCTCCTTAATGGTACCTCAGTTTGTGTTTGCTCTGGTGCTTCTACTTCAGTTGTTTCAACTTCTCCTTGTTCTGGCAACTCATTACGCTCTTCACTACTTGGTTCAACTCCACTTTGATCAGGATGATGCGCAAAACCTTGACTCTCATCCACCTCCTCAGTTCCATTCCCTCCCTCATGATCAAGGTGAGATGGTTCTTCAGCTTCCTGTACTTCAGGTGACTGATCTTCGTTTGACTCCTGGGACCTTCCAATCCCAAGACCTTCTAGTATCTGTCTCAAGCTTGTAGCCCTATCTGAAGGTTGTGACAGATCCTCCAGCTCTTTCCAATCTTTGTCCTCATAGTAGCTCTTATAAGTTTTAGATAATCTGAGTTTGTATGTGAAAGAGTAGAATGATTTAGGATGAATAAGGAGATGATTATGTGATTAGATGACTAATAAGGAATCATTATGGAACAAGTAGAGTAATCAATTGGATAGAACTGTCTCGTCTCTTATTAATGAGAAGATTACATATTTATACTTAGAGGACATAGGGTTTTCGAAATGGGTTAAGGCAGCTCAAGCATGTGAAGTCAATGGTAAGGGCTGGCTGGTTTTGAATCCGTCCAATAGGGGCCATCACACGTTTGATCCCTTTGGCATCTTGGATCAGATGCCAAACACCTTTACAGCCTGTCCCAGCTGTAAAGCCGCGCCTCCTCTTATCCATAAACGGTCATCTCCTTTCTTTGGCTGTGACCTTCCCTTTGCATAAGTGTCTTTGGCCTTTCCCTCCTTCTTGTTGTTCAACCTCCTATTTACCGTGGTAACTTCAGATGGTACGGACATGGTAACTCCGTACACTTCACCCTAAGTTTGCACCACTTCAGAATGTGAAGAAAGGTCGAGACCCAAGTGATCTTGGTTGAACTGATCCGTACGGTTTGTACCGTCCGTACCATTCTCCCAATGCGTCTCTCACTTCAACCTGAGCTTCATCTCCTCATCCCTTTCATTACCCAAGCCTCTCTAAGCCTTCATATCAACTCCTCATCTCAACACTCCCCCTCAAGTTTAGCTTTGTGAAAGCCTAAACTTGGACAGCCATGAGATCTTCCTCATTAAAAACCTCATCAAAGAAAACCCATTGGGACAAAACTTTGATGAGGGAAAAAGAGTAAAGACCTCATGACTTAGGGGATCAGCTCCTTCTTTTCCCAAGATCTATGAGTCCCAATCTAATGTGAATGGACTCCATAGTCTTTTGTCTCGCAGCCTTAGTGAACACATCAGCTAACTGATCTTCACTCCTAGTGTAGCATGGCAGGATGACTCCTAGGATGATCATCTGCCTCACCTTGTGACAGTCAACTTCAATGTGCTTGGTTCTTTCATGGAACACCGAGTTGGAGGCTATGTGGATCGCGGCTTGGTTATCACAATGCATAGTCATTGGCGTGGCTTGATCAATCTCCAAGTGCTTCAAGATGCCTTTGATCCATACCAGCTCGTTGGTAAGCTTCAGCATAGCTCTATACTCAGCTTCTGCACTTGAGCAAGACACCACCTTCTGTTTCTTACTCTTCCAAGTCACCAAGTTGCCCCCAATGAATGTGCAATAGCCTGTGGTTGATCTCCTGTCTGCTCTATCACCAGCCCAATCCGCATCACAGTACCCAACCACTTCAGTGCTCCCATTGCAACCCATCCATACTCCTTGATCAGGTGAGCCGTTGAGATACATCAAGATCCTCTCCACCATGCGCCAATGATGCTCCTTAGGCACTTGCATGTGTTGACTCACCTGATTCACAGCAAAACAAATGTCAGGTCTAGTTATGGTTAGATAAATCAATTTGCCAACTAGTTTTCTATAGAGTTTAGGATCCTGATAAGATTTGCTGTCTTCAATCTCCCCCTCTCGTGGGACTTTGTAGCCATCCTCCATAGGCATTCTTGCTGTCTTGCCTCCATAAGCACCTGCATCTTTCAAAAGATCAAGTGTATACTTCCTTTGGGACATAAACAAACCTTCCTTGGATCTACATATCTCAATTCCAAGAAAGTATTTCATTTCTCCCAAGTCTTTAATCTCAAACATGGATTTAAGGAACTCCTTGGTTGCTGTGATACCTTCCTTATCACTTCCTGTGATAATGATATCATCAACATACACAAGTAGTGCGATCATACCTGAGGGGGTAGTGAGGGTGAAGAGAGTGTGATCTAGCTCAGACTTCTTGAAGCCTCGGCCATTAAGGGTAGTGCTCAGCTTGTTATACCAGGCTCTTGGTGATTGTTTCAGCCCATAGATAGCTTTCTTCAGTCTCAACACATTCCCTTTCTTTACTAAGTGTTCCAAGCCTGGAGGTGGATGCATATACACTTCATCCTCAAGCTCTCCTTGTAGAAATGCATTCTTCACATCCATTTGCCATAAGCCCCATCCAAGATTCACAGCCAAGCTTAATACAATCCGGATTGTGTGTAGTTTAGCCACTGGTGCAAAGGTCTCAATGTAATCTTCTCCATATGTTTGAGTAAAGCCTCTTGCAACCAGTCTTGACTTCTTTCTCTCAACCTGACCATCAGCCTTATACTTGATTGTGAAGATCCATCTACTAGTCACAGCTTTCTTCCCTTTAGGTAACTCACTCTCATACCAAGTATCATTCTTGATCATGGCTCCTGCCTCAGCTCCAACTGATTCCTTCCACTCCTTGTCTTGTATTGCCTCTTCATAGCTTCTTGGGATATAACCCTCATCCAGATTTACCATAAATGCGCAATGTGCTTTAGGATATTGAGCAAAGGAGCACACAGCTTGAGAAGGATGCTCCACTGCTTGGGCATTGTAGTACACTCTCGTGTTTACCCAAGAGGAAGGATCCTTCCTCACTCTTGTGCTTCTCCTCAGTTCTGGCTGTTGAACTCTCACAACTTGCTCTTGAACATCCGGTTCTTCTTCTACATCCTCAACTGATGCTTCTACTTCTCTTTGTTCCTGCTCACCTTGATTGTGAGAGCCTGAACTCATCTCCCTTTGTTCCTGATTCAAGCCGGCTCTATCTCGGCCTAAACTTGTCTCCATTCCTTCCTCATTCAAGCCGGCTCCTTCTTGGCCACTTTCTTGAACTTCAGGCTCATTTCCCCCCTCACGATCATGGTGAGAGTCTCCATGTTGTCCCCTTTGACCAGAGTTCTGATCCTGGGACATCTTGATCCCTAGCCCCTCTAGGATAATCCTTAACACCCCAGCCTTATCTGAGGTGAGATCCTTCAAGTCTTCCTGATTCTTCTCATCATAATACCCACGGGATTCAATGAACTTTACATCTCTAGATGTAAGTACTCTTCTTGTGACAGGATCATAACATCTATAACCCTTTTGAGTGGTTGAGTATCCAATAAACATGGCTTTGGTGCTTCTAGCTTCAAGCTTGTTGCGCAGCTCTCCCGGGATCAACACATAACACAAGCATCCAAAGACTCTCAAGTAATCTAGAACCGGCTTGTGTTTGTTCAATACCTCAAATGGAGCGTGTTCATCCAAGACTTTGGTAGGGGTCCTGTTGATCAGATAACATGCTGTGGAGACAGCATCACTCCAAAACTTCTTGGGAACATTTGCTTGAAGCATGAGAGACCTTGCCACTTCCATTAGATGCCTGTTCTTTCTCTCAGCCACACCATTTTGCTGAGGAGTATATGGGCAACTAGTTTGATGAAGTACTCCATGCTGAGCTAGGTGCTGCTTGAATGCCAAGCTTGTATACTCTCCTCCATTATCTGATCTAAAAATTTTAATCTTTGCATGATAATGGTTAGTCACATAAGCTTGAAAGTTTTTAAATGCATCAAGTACCCTATCTTTGGTTTGAATTAAGGTTAACCAGGTGTATTTAGATTTTTCATCAATGAATGTGACAAAGTATTTATAATTATCCCTTGACAAACAAGGTGCAGTCCACACATCAGAATGAATCAAATCAAAGCAATTTTCATAAACTGTTGAAGATTTTGGAAACACATTCTTACAATGCTTGCCTAAGATACAAGCTTCACAATCTTTATTCTCATAAATAACACCTGGTACCATTAAGTTCAAAGGTTTAGCATGAGGGTGACCTAGTCTAGCATGCCACAATGCATTCTTATTCAAACTAGAGACAGAATCAGAAGCAAATGTAAATGAACAACAATGACTAGGAACAGGAGTAAGATCTTCAAGTAAATAAAGGTCTCCTTTAGTAACTCCTTTCCCAATCATCTTGCTGCTCTCAATATCCTGAAACTTCACATCATTAGGACTGAATATAACATTACATTGCAAGTCAGTAGTGCATCTCTTAACCGACAATAGATTAGATGTAAATTCAGGCATATAGAAGGCTTTAGATTCTTTTTCAAACAACTTAAGTTTTCCTATTCCTTTTATGGGAATCTTATCACCATTAGCAATCATAACATGTCCATTTGCAGGTTGAATGTCCTTAATCAATCTAGTGTCACTTATCATGTGATGAGATGCACCAGAATCAACTATTAATGCTTTAGACATGTTTCTAGCAATATGAGCTTGACAGAGAATACTAGCTGGTTTATATCCATTTCCTATACTCTTGAGTATACTTTCAGTCCTATCAAGTCTAGGTTCGTTCTCAACACAATCAGACACACTCTTAATCATAGATGCACCAAATGAATAACCAAGGTTGATACTACTTTTGTTACCGTTTTCCTTGAGCATCTTGATGAGAGCATCCATGTCTGAGCGCCGGATGTAGTCATTGCTGTTTGAACCTCCAGTGTACGCCACCAGTGACTTTCCATCACCCACCTCACGCACTTCTCCTTCACTTGTCCTGCTTGAGGAGCCAGCACCCATAGAGCTCTCAGTCATGTGTGCTCTTGCTTCCTTCTCCTTTAAGAACTTAGCCGGCTTTAAGTGAGGGTGGAGTATCCAGCATTGACTCTTCTTGTGTCCATGCTTCTTGCAGTGATCACAATTCCCATTGAACCTCTTGTCTTCATTCTTGCCATGAGCCGCCTTGTTAGCTTGAGGAGCTTCAGTCTGATCCACTTGGGACGCATGATTCGCCAATGTGAGCTCTCCTTTGCCTCCAAACAGCCCAATGGAGCCTTGTTCTTTCTGAATCTGTGAACACACGTCCTCTAGGTCAGGTAGCTTATCAGCTCTTAACATGTGCTTGATGAGACTGTTGTAGGCCGGGTTTAGTGTGAGCAGCAAGCCAAACACCTTGTCTTGCTCCCGCCTCTCATTCAACTGATCTGGATCAGTTGTACTTGGCCTCAACATCTCTAGCTCTGACCACAACGCCCTGAATCTTCCCAAATGCTTGGTGAACTCCATGTCTTCTTGTGCAAGGTTGTTGATAGCTTGCTTTACCTCAAAGACACGGCTCAGGTTCGAAATGTTCCCATACACCTTCTTCAAGGTGTCCCACAGCTCCTTGGCTGACTCACAGTAGCTGTATGCCTCCAATATCGCTGGCTCCAACGACCCATGAAGAACAGACATCACCACCATGTCTTCCTGCTGCCACTTATCTACAGCATCAACTGAGACCCCCTCTTGGTCTTCTTCCTGAGTAATGAGCTTTGGAGCTTCACCGGTTGTGATATGACTCCACAAGCCCTTACTCCCAATGGTTGTCTTCACCAGCCGGGACCAAACCAAGTAGTTGCTTCCCTTGAAGGTAATCGCCACTTTCATCTTCATGTTCTCCATCTTATCACAGCTTAACTTCAAAAACTTGAGAGGGATGGAGCTTTGAACGGATGACTCTTGTATGGATGGACCTTAACTTGTTTAGAACACGCGCACACTCCAAATGAACACCCTTGAGCTTTGATCTTCCTCGGATGGCTTCAAAGCTTCAACTCTGTTCTTCAGTGTCTCAAAATAAGAACTCAGATTCTTTAGAACCTGGCTCTGATACCATATAAGTTTTAGATAATCTGAGTTTGTATGTGAAAGAGTAGAATGATTTAGGATGAATAAGGAGATGATTATGTGATTAGATGACTAATAAGGAATCATTATGGAACAAGTAGAGTAATCAATTGGATAGAACTGTCTCGTCTCTTATTAATGAGAAGATTACATATTTATACTTAGAGGACATAGGGTTTTCGAAATGGGTTAAGGCAGCTCAAGCATGTGAAGTCAAATGGTAAGGGCTGGCTGGTTTTGAATCCGTCCAATAGGGGCCATCACACGTTTGATCCCTTTGGCATCTTGGATCAGATGCCAAACACCTTTACAGCCTGTCCCAGCTGTAAAGCCGCGCCTCCTCTTATCCATAAACGGTCATCTCCTTTCTTTGGCTGTGACCTTCCCTTTGCATAAGTGTCTTTGGCCTTTCCCTCCTTCTTGTTTTTCAACCTCCTATTTACCGTGGTAACTTCAGATGGTACGGACATGGTAACTCCGTACACTTCACCCTAAGTTTGCACCACTTCAGAATGTGAAGAAAGGTCGAGACCCAAGTGATCTTGGTTGAACTGATCCGTACGGTTTGTACCGTCCGTACCATTCTCCCAATGCGTCTCTCACTTCAACCTGAGCTTCATCTCCTCATCCCTTTCATTACCCAAGCCTCTCTAAGCCTTCATATCAACTCCTCATCTCAACACTTCTCTTCAAAGAACTTGACATCTCTAGATACAAGTACCCTTCTTGTTTCTGGAACAAAGCACTTGTATCCCTTCTGTGTAGTTGAGTATCCTATCATCATAGCCTTGATACTCTTTGCTTCCAGCTTGTTTCTTATCTCTCCCGGGACAAGAACATAGCTTATACACCCAAAGACTCTTAGGTGATCTAGTACCGGCTTGTTGTTGTTGAGAACTTCAAATGGGGCTTTATCTTCTAAGATCCTGGTTGGTATCCTATTGATTAGGTAGCAAGCAGTAATCACAGCATCACTCCAAAATTTCTTTGGCACACTCATCTGAAACATCATTGATCTAGCCACTTCCATAAGATGTCTATTCTTTCTTTCAGCCACTCCATTCTGTTGAGGCGTGTAAGGGCAACTTGTTTGATGAAGTATCCCATGTTGAGCTAGATGGTTCTTGAATGCATTGCCAGTATACTCTCCACCATTATCAGACCTGAAAATCTTAATCTTGGCATTATACTGGTTAGAAACATATGATTGAAAGTTTTTAAATGCATCAAGAACCCTATCTTTTGTTTTGATTAGTGTTATCCAGGTGTATTTAGATTTTTCATCTATAAATGTGACAAAGTACTTGTAATTATCTCTAGATAGGCAGGGAGCAGTCCATACATCAGAATGAATAAGATCAAAGCATTTATCATAGATAGTAGTGGACCTCTTGAACACAGTCTTACAATGTTTTCCCAAAATACAAGCTTCACAATCATTATTTTTAAACATGACACCTGGTAACATTAAGCTCAAGGCTCTAACATGTGGATGTCCTAGCCTAGAATGCCATAATGCACCCCTACTTAACACAGAACTCAACAAGCAACTAGAACTAGAAATACGGGAAATGTCTTCAAGTAAATAAAGGTCTCCTTTGGTTACTCCTTGCCCAATCAACTTACTGCTTTCAATATCCTGAAATTTCACATCATTAGGACTGAAAATAACATTGCATTGAAGATCATTGGTACATCTCTTAACAGATAATAGATTAGAAGTAAACTCAGGCATGTATAAGGCTTTAGAATCCTTATTAAACAGTTTCAAGTCCCCTACACCTCTAATAGGAATTCTATCACCATTTGCAATCATTACATGTCCATGAGCAGGTTCTATATTCTTTATAAGACTATCATCACTAATCATATGATGTGAAGCACCTGAATCAATAATCAAAGGTTTTATTCCTTGAGCAATGTGATTTCTAGGTGTTTCACTTACCAATTTCAATTTACTAATGAGATCAAGCAATGTGAATTCATTTCTAGGCATTCTATCAGCAGTAAAGGTCCTGTATGAATCAGATTCAATCCTTATATTATCAAGGTTCTCTAGCAACTTATCACAAGTTCTAGGTAACACATGAGCAGCATAAGAATAACCAAGAGTGTTTCTGAGTGTGTTACCAGACTCCTTGAGAGCTTTGATCAGGGCGTCAATGTGAGACTTCCTAATCACCTCATGCTCCATGTTCTTCCCTACTCCTTGATGGTGAGGGGCTACGGCTCTTCCTCCACTTTCACCCGCATGATCCAATGAACCAGCTCCTGATGTGCCGGCTTCACTAGTCTCTGCAGAAAGGTGAGCTCGTCCCTCCCTCTCCTTGTTGAACTTGGCTGGCTTCAAATGAGGGTGTAGGATCCAGCACTGACTCCTCTTATGCCCCGGCTTCTTGCAATGATCACAGTTGCCACTGAACTTCCTTTCCTCTCCACGGTAAGCAGCTTTGTTTGCTTGGATTTCCTCAGCCTTGTTGGAAAGAGCCACATCCCCTTTTCCCCCAAACAAGCCAAGAGTCCCTTCTTCCTTCTGAAGCTGTGCACACACTTCCTCCATAGATGGAAGGTTTGGAGACCTTAGGATATGCTTAATAACATCACCAAAGGCCGGATTCAACGTCAACATCAAACCAAACACTTGATCTTGTTCCCGCCTCTCCATGAGCGTCTCTTGATCAATGGTGCTTGGCCTCAAGGTCTCTAGCTCAGACCAGAGTGACCTGTACTTTCCCAAGCGCTTAGAGAACTCCTCCTCTTCTTGCGCAAGGTTGTTGATGGCTCTCTTGAGCTCAAACACCCGGCTTAGGTTGGTAGTGTTCCCAAACGTCTTCAGGAGGGTTTCCCACAGGTGTTTAGGAGTCTCACAGTAGCTGTAGGCATCTAGGAGATAGACTTCAAGGGATCCTTGTAGTACTGAGAGCACCATCAAGTCTTCTTGAATCCATTTCTTCTCGGCAGCAGCAACTTGATCTCCATCACCTTCACCTCCTTCTCCTACTTTGGCCACTGGTTTAGGTGCCTAATCCGTGATGTGACTCCATAACCCTAGCCTCCCAATGGCTGTCTTCACAAGCCTAGACCACAACAGGTAGTTCCCACTACCCTTCAAAGCAACAGGAACCGTAATGACCTTGTAGATTCCTTCCATCTTGTTTAGTTTGATCCGAAAGAGAAAAGAAAATGAGTTTAGACTGAAGCTGAAGAACACTCGAAACCTCAATACCACAGCCAACCTGGCTCTGATACCATGTGATTTTAGAGATGAGAACAGGTATTGAGAGTTTAGAAAGAGATTATGGTGAGATTAAGGGAAGATGGGATGATTTATGATATGTAAAAGAGAAACATGATGAACTAGAGAGAGATTATCATCAAATCGAGTTGTTTTATTAATCAAGACAGAGTTTACAATATATAAGATCAGATACAAGGGTTTCAGAGAGACTAAGCATGTGAGGTCAAGGATA
This sequence comes from Brassica napus, assembly GCF_020379485.1. Classification (NCBI taxonomy): domain Eukaryota; kingdom Viridiplantae; phylum Streptophyta; class Magnoliopsida; order Brassicales; family Brassicaceae; genus Brassica; species Brassica napus. The sequence continues at coordinate 611,963 of NW_026014884.1, forward strand.
AGGTTGCTTTAATTCAAACTTGATCCAATGGGAGCTGTCACACGTTTTAAGGCATCTTGGACCAGGTTCCTTTTGCCTTTACAGCCTGTTCCAGCCTGTGTGGATAAGACCCAGCTCCCTTAGCCATCCAAACGGTCATCTCTTCATGGTAAAATCCCCTTTGGCCGTTAACTCCTTTTACTCGGGTAAAAGATGACTTGGGCGAGTTATGGATCGACCATGGTCCGGATGGTACGGCCTGTACGGCCTTGTACGGCCTGGTCGATCCCTAACCCATCTTTTCCATTCCTTCACACCATCTCATCTCTTCTTCAACTCCTTAGGACATCTTCTCTCATATATTGATCAGCTCATTTCAACAAATCAAACCAGGATGAACCACTTTGTGAAAAGCTTGATTTGGATACAAAAAGTGGTGGAGAATCACCAGGAAGTTTAATAAATCTCATAGGAGTTGGGATGAAGAAGTTATCCCACTTTCAAATCAGGTGATTCCAGCTTTCAAGTTTGGGAATAGCACAGCTTCTTCATCGTTCCAATCAAACCAGGATGAATCACTTTGTGAAAAGCTTGATTTGGATACAAAAAGTGGTGGAGAATCACCAGGAAGTTTAATAAACCCATAGGAGTTGGGATGCAGAAGTTATCCCACTTTCATATAACGTGATTCCAGTTTCTCAGTTTGGGAATAGCACAGCTTGTTTGTCGTTCCAATCAAACCAGGATGAATCACTTTGTAAGAAGCTTGATTTAGATACATAAAGTGGTGGAGAATCACCAGGAAGTTGAATAAATCTCATAGGAGTTGGCAAGAAGAAGTTATCCCACTTTCAAATCAGGTGATTCCAGTTTCCCAGTTTGGGAATAGCACAGCTTCTTCATCGTTCCAATCAAACCAGGATGAATCACTTTGTGAAAATCTTGATTTGGATACAAAAAGTGGTGGAGAATCACCAGGAAGTTTAATAAATCTCATAGGAGTTGGGATGAAGAAGTTATCCCACTTTCAAATCAGGTGATTCCAGTTTCCTAGTTTGGGAATAGCACAGCTTCTTCGTCGTTCTAATCAAAACAGGATGAATCACTTTGTAAGAAGCTTGATTTGGATACATAAAGTGGTGGAGAATCACCAGGAAGTTGAATAAATCTCATAGGAGTTGGCATGAAGAAGTTATCCCACTTTCAAATCAGGTGATTCCAGTTGCCCAGTTTGGGAATAGCACAGCTTCTTCGTCGTTCTAATCAAAACAGGATGAATCACTTTGTAAGAAGCTTGATTTGGATACATAAAGTGGTGGAGAATCACCAGGAAGTTGAATAAATCTCATAGGAGTTGGCATGAAGAAGTTATCCCACTTTCAAATCAGGTGATTCCAGTTTCCCAGTTTGGGAATTGCACAGCTTCTTCGCCGTTCTAATCAAACCAGGATGAATCACTTTGTAAGAATCTTGATTTGGATACATAAAGTGGTGGAGAATCACCAGGAAGTTGAATAAATCTCATAGGAGTTGGCATGAAGAAGTTATCCCACTTTCAAATCAGGTGATTCTAGTTTCCCAGTTTGGGAATAGCACAGCTTCTTCGTCGTTCTAATCAAAACAAGATGAATCACTTTGTAAGAAGCTTGATTTGGATACATAAAGAGGTGGAGAATCACCAGGAAGTTGAATAAATCTCATAGGAGTTGGGATGAAGAAGTTATCCCACTTTCAAATCAGGTGATTCCAGTTTCCCAGTTTGGGAATAGCACAGCTTCTTCGTCGTTCCAATCAAACCAGGATGAATCACTTTGTGAGAAGCTTGATTTGGATACATAAAGTGGTGGAGAATCACCAGGAAGTTGAATAAATCTCATAGGATTTGGCTATGATTTTAGAGAATAGGAAAGGTATTGAGAAGTTTAAGAGAGATTTAAGAGTGTTTAAGAGAAAGTGTATGAGATTATCATGATGAACTAGAGAGAGAGACTCATGGAATCGTGTTATTCATTAATCAAGACAGAGTTTACAATATATAGGATCAGATACAAGGGTTTTAGAGAGACTAAGCATGTGAGGTCAAGGATAAGGTTGCTTTAATTCAAACTTGATCCAATGGAAGCTGTCACACGTTTTTGGCATCTTGGACCAGGTTCCTTTTGCCTTTACAGCCTGTTCCAGCCTGTGTGGATAAGGCTCAGTCACTCTATCCATCCAAACGGTCATCTCCCTTAAGGTAAATCCCTTTGGCCGTTTACTCCTTTCACGTGGTAACTCCTCTTCTTGGTCGAGTGATGGATTGATCCGGACCGTACGGATGGTACGGCCGGTACGGCCTTGTACGGCCTGATCATTCCCAAGCTCTCCCTCTCTTTGCCTTCACACTATCTCATTCTCAACTCCTTAAGCCATCTTCTCCCATATTGATCAACTCATTTCAACACTCCCCCTCAAGCTTAACTTAGTATCTTAGTTAAGCTTGGAACAACCATGAGATCTTCCTCATTAAAAACCTCACCAAAGAAAACCCATTGGGACAAAACTTTGATGAGGGAAAAAGAGTGAAGAACTCATGGCTAAGGGGATCAGCTCCTTGGTGTAAGATCTATGAGTCCCAATCTGATGTGAATGGACTCCATAGTCTTCTGTCTTGCAGCCTTGGTGAACACATCCGCAAGTTGATCCTCACTCCTTGTATAGCATGGCAAGATTACTCCCAAGACAATCATCTGCCTTACCTTGTGACAATCAACTTCAATGTGCTTGGTTCTCTCATGGAAGACTGAGTTGGTTGCAATGTGTATAGCAGCCTGGTTGTCGCAATGCATGGTCATTGGAGTGGATTGAATAATCTCCAAGTGCTTCAGTATCCCTTTGATCCATACAAGCTCATTAGTCAGCTTTAGCATGGCTCGGTATTCAGCTTCAGCACTTGAGCATGAGACCACCTTCTGCTTCTTACTCTTCCAAGTTACTAAGTTCCCTCCAATGAATGTGCAGTAGCCGGTTGTGGACCTTCTATCTGCTCTATCTCCTGCCCAATCAGCGTCACAATATCCCACCACTTCAGTACTCTTGTTGCATCCCATCCATACTCCAAGGCTTGATGTCCCATTCAGATACAAGAGGAGTCTCTCCACCATGCGCCAGTGATGTTCCTTTGGGACTTGCATATGCTGGCTCACTTGATTCACAGCAAAGCATATGTCTGGTCTTGTGATGGTGAGATAGATGAGCTTCCCTACCAGCTTCCTGTATAGCTTTGGATCATGAAAGGCCTTGCTATCTTCAACCTCCCCCTCACGTGGAATCTTGTATCCATCTTCAAGAGGCATCTTTGCTGTCTTATATCCTTGTATACCTGCATCTTTCAAAAGATCAAGTGTATACTTCCTTTGGGAAATGAATAATCCTTCCTTAGATCTACACAACTCAATTCCAAGGAAGTATTTCATTTCTCCTAAGTCTTTGATTTCAAACACAGATTTCAAAAACTCCTTTGTGGCTTTTATACCAGCCTTATCACTACCAGTTATTATAATGTCATCAACATATACAAGTAGGCAAATGATACCTGAGGGTGTAGTGAGAGTGAAGAGAGTGTGATCCAGTTCAGACTTCTTGAACCCACGTCCGTTTAAAGTAGTACTCAATTTGTTGTACCATGCTCTAGGAGATTGCTTTAATCCATAGATGGCCTTCTTGAGTCTCAATACATTTCCAGGTTTCACAAGATGCTCTAGACCTGGTGGGGGATGCATATACACTTCATCTTCTAGCTCTCCTTGAAGAAAGGCATTCTTTACATCCATCTGCCAAAGCTCCCACTCAAGATTCACAGCAAGGGACAATACAATCCTTATAGTATGTAGCTTGGCAACAGGAGCAAAGGTATCAATGTAGTCTTCCCCATATGTTTGAGTGTATCCTCTAGCCACCAGTCTAGTCTTCTTTCTCTCAATAGTTCCATCAGGTAGATACTTGATAGTGAATATCCATTTGCTTGTTACTGCCTTCTTCCCCTTTGGCAATTCACTTTCAAACCAAGTGTCATTCTTTATCATAGCATTAGCTTCATTATAAGTTTTAAGTATTAGGAAAAGTATGAAGAGAATGAATGGATTTGAGACTGATTTAGACTAGAATCATGATGAACAAGTAAGGGTTTGATCAGGAGAGACTCTCCGTGTGTGTTTTATTAATGAACACAAGTTTACAATATATAGAAGGCTGAGACATAACAAGGGCTAGCTAGGTTAAATGAAAAGCATGTGGAGTCAACAGTCAAGGAGCGTCCGGTTTGAATTGAGTGGCTAAGGAGCTTCACACGCTTTGGTCCTTGGCTAAAGTAGCTTTTACTTTACAGCTAGTGACAGCCTGGATGTGCCTGCCTTATCCCTTCAACGTTCTGATCCAGGAGCTGAGTAAGATGTGTGAAACTCTAAGTTAACTTCACCGGGGTAACTTGTGGTCGACTCAACTCCTTTCATCATCCTGAACTGGTACGGCCTGTACGGCTTCTACATGTACGGATGACCTGACCTCAACTCCTCTCCATTACTCCATACTTATCTACACCATCAGCCTATTATCAAGTCTTCCTCTTCAATTGTTTACTCTGTTCAACACTCCCCCTCAAGCTTAACTTAGTGTCTTAGTTAAGCTTGGACAGCCATGAGATCTTCCTCATTAAAAACCTCACCAAGGAAAACCCATTGGGACAAAACCTTGATGAGGGAAAAAGAGTAAAGATCTCATGACTAAGGGAACTAGCTCCTTGGTGTTAGATCAATGAGCCCCAACCTGATATGTATGGACTCCATTGTCTTGTGTCTCGCAGCCTTGGTAAAGACGTCAGCTAACTGATCTTCACTTCTGGTATAACAAGGCAAGATCACTCCAAGAACCATCATCTGCCTCACTTTGTGACAATCAACTTCTATGTGCTTGGTTCTCTCATGAAACACAGAGTTGGAGGCAATGTGAATTGCTGCTTGATTGTCACAATGCATAGTCATTGGTGTAGACTGCTCCACGCCTAGATGCTTTAGTATCCCCTTGATCCACACCAACTCATTGGTCAGCTTCAGCATAGCTCTATATTCAGCTTCAGCACTTGAACATGCCACCACCTTTTGCTTCTTGCTTTTCCATGTGACAATGTTGCCTCCAATGAAGGTGCAGTAGCCGGTGGTTGATCTTCTGTCCTCTCTATCTCCAGCCCAATCAGCATCACAGTAGCCCACCACTTCAGTACTCTTGTTACAGCCTAGCCATACACCCTGGCCTGAAGCTCCATTTAGGTACATCAAGATTCTTTCTATCATGCACCAATGATGTTCCTTTGGTGTTTGCATGTGTTGGCTCACCTGGTTGACAGCAAAACATATATCAGGTCTTGTGATTGTTAGGTAGATTAGCTTACCCACTAGCTTCCTATAAAGCTTAGGATCCTGAAGTGGCTTGCTGTCTTCAAGCTCCCCCTTGCGTGGGACTTTATATCCATCCTCCATTGGCATCTTGGCTGTCTTTCCTCCAAGAGCCCCTGCATCCTTTAAAAGATCAAGTGTATATTTCCTTTGAGACATGAACAACCCTTCCTTGGATCTACAAATCTCAATACCAAGGAAGTATTTCATTTCTCCCAAGTCTTTGATTTCAAAAACAGATTTCAGAAACTCTTTAGTCTCTTTTATCCCAACCTTATCACTACCTGTTATGATTATGTCATCAACATACACTAGGAGAGCTATGATACCTGATGGCGTTGTGAGAGTAAACAGGGTGTGGTCAAGCTCGGATTTGATGAACCCACGTCCATTCAGCGTAGTACTCAACTTGTTGTACCAAGCTCTTGGTGACTGTTTCAAGCCATAAATAGCCTTCTTTAGTCTCAAGACATTCCCTGACTTCACTAGATGTTCAAGGCCCGGAGGAGGATACATGTATACTTCATCTTCAAGTTCTCCTTGCAAGAAAGCATTTTTCACATCCATTTGCCAAAGCTCCCACTCTAAGTTTACTGCCAATGACAATACTATTCTGATGGTGTGTAGCTTAGCAACAGGAGCAAATGTATCAATGTAATCCTCCCCATAGGTCTGAGTAAACCCTCTTGCCACCAATCTTGTTTTGCGCCTATCAATGGTTCCATCAGCCTTGTATTTGATTGTGAAGATCCACCTACTAGACACAGCCTTCTTCCCTTTAGGTAGTTCACTCTCATACCATGTGTCGTTTTTAATCATAGCTCCGGCCTCATCTCCAACTGATTCTCTCCATAGATCATCCTGCATAGCCTCTTCATATGACCTCGGTACTTGACTCTTATCAAGGCTTACCATGAACGTGTAATGCTCATTAGGGAACTGGGCAAATGAGCACACTGCTTGTGATGGATGAGCAACGGCATGTGCATTATAATACACCCTTGTATTAGTCCAATTCGATGGAGGTTTCTTTACTCTTGAGCTTCTCCTCAATGTAACCTCCTCCTGAACTTGTACTGGTTCTGAAGCCTCAACTCTCTCCTCTTCTAGTACTTCTTGTTCCTCTCTTCCAGACCTCTCTTGTCCTTCACTCTCAGGTACACATACCTCTTCCTCAGGTACATGTATCTCTTCTTCTTGACCCTGATCATGAGTTCCGGACACTTCTTCTTCTTGTGCATTTGTCTCGGATTCTCCCCCCTCATGATCATGGTTAGGTGCTTCTTCAGCTTCGTGTCTCTTGTCACCGTCTTGACTCTTCTGATCCTGGGTTAAATTAATCCCAAGACCCTCCAGAATACGTCTTAGCCCGGCTGCTCTGTCTGGTGAGTGAGCTAGATCTTTTAGCTCATCCCATTTTCTCTCACTGTAATATCCTCTTGATTCCATAAACTTCACTTCCCTGGATATAAGAACTCTCTTTGCTATAGGATCATAGCATTTGAACCCCTTTTGAGTAGTTGAATATCCAATGAACATAGCCCTTGTGCTCTTTGCTTCTAGCTTGTTCCTCATCCCACTTGGTACCATCACAAAGCATACGCAGCCAAACACTCTTAAGTGTGTTAGTGATGGTTTGATCTTGTTTAGCACTTCAAATGGAGACTGATCCTCTAGCACTCTTGTTGGTATCCTATTGATCAGATAACATGCAGAGGCGACTGCATCACTCCAAAATCTCTTTGGGACATTAGCTTGAAACATCATAGACCTTGCAACTTCCATCAGATGTCTGTTCTTCCTCTCAGCCACACCATTCTGTTGTGGTGTATAAGGACAGCTCGTTTGATGAAGAATGCCATGTTGAGCTAAGTGTTGCTTGAATGCATGACTTGTATATTCTCCACCATTGTCTGATCTGAAAATCTTAATCTTGGCATCATATTGGTTAGTTACATAAGTCTGAAAATTCTTAAATGCTTCAAGCACCCTATCCTTAGTTTGAATGAGTGTTATCCAGGTGTATTTGGATTTTTCATCTATGAATGTGACAAAGTATTTAAAGTTCTCTCTAGATAAACAAGGAGCAGTCCAAACATCAGAGTGAACTAAATCAAAGCATTTCTCATAAATTGTTTTAGATCTTTGAAAGACTGTCTTACAATGCTTACCCAAGATACAAGCTTCACAATCATTATTTTTAAACATGACACCTGGTAACATTAAGCTTAAAGCTCTAACATGAGGATGGCCTAATCTAGCATGCCATAATGCATCATCATTCAAAACAGAAGTAGAACTAAACGAGCATATAAAAGAAGCAGGAGCAATATCTTCAAGCATATAAAGATCTCCCTTAGTTATTCCCTTTCCAATCAACTTACTGCTCTCAATATCCTGAAACTTCACATCATTAGGACTGAATATAACCTTGCATTGTAAATCAGTAGTGCATTTCTTAACAGATAAAAGATTGGATGTGAATTCAGGCATATAGAATGCTTTAGACTCTTTGTTAAACAGATTCAGGTTACCAATACCTTTAATAGCTACTCTATCACCATTTGCAATCATAACATGTCCATGAGCAGGTTCTATATCCTTAATAAGATTAGTGTCACTGATCATATGATGAGATGCACCTGAATCTACTATCAAAGGCTTAATTTGATTATGCACAGCAAGAGTATTAGGTGATTCAGTTTTACAGAGCAATTGTCTAATGAGTGATGATGGCTTCAAACGCAACTGATCATGTACACTAGATGATCTATATGATTCAGGTTTAGTATGCATTTGATCATTTGCTAATGGTAACCTATATGCAGCAAGAGAGTGTCCAAGAGTGTTACCAAAGGAGTTACCATTGTCCTTGAGAGCCTTAATGAGCGCATCAATGTCTGATCTACGGATGGTCTCATGGTCTGTGCCCTTCACGGATGCGGTTTGAGTTGCCAAAGCCTTCCCATCACCGTCTCCCACACGCATAGCTGATCCAGATGCACTGGCTTCACTAGCTTCCATTGAGAGATGGGCCCTGGCTTCACGATCCTTCATGAACTTTGGCGGCTTGAGGTGGGGATGAAGTATCCAGCACTGGCTCCTCTTGTGCCCTGGCTTCTTGCAGTGGTCACAATTGCCTCCAAACCTCCTCTCCTCTCCATACCTCTTCTCTTCCGGCTTGTACATTGCCTTGTTGGCTTGAACAACCTCAGCTTGGTTTGCTAGGGACAGGCTCCCTTTCCCTCCAAACAACCCAAGAGACCCTTCCTCCTTCTGTATCTGAGCGCACACTTCCTCAAGTGTTGGTAGCTTTGAAGCCCTCAACATGTGCTTGATCAGGTCGTTAAAGGCCGGATTGAGTGTCAAGAGTAATCCGAACACTTGATCTTGTTCCCTTCTCTCCATCAGAGTATCCTGATCAGTAGTGTTCGGCCTAAGCATTTCCAGTTCAGACCACAAGGCCCTGAACCTCCCCAAGTGTTTTGTGAACTCCACATCTTCTTGCATCAGTGTGTTGATTGATCTCTTCAACTCAAACACACGGCTCAGATTTGTGGTGTTGCCATAGACCTTCTGGAGTGTCTCCCACAGGTCCTTTGGTGTCTCACAGTAGCTGTAGGCTTCCAAGATTGAAGCTTCAAGGGAGCCATGAAGAACGGTTAGAACCAACAGATCATCTTGCTCCCACTTCTCTTGATCCGCCACCACAAGCTCCTGCCCACCTTCTACATCTTTAGCAACTGGTTTAGGAGATCCATCCGTGACGTGACTCCACAAACCCTTGCTCCCAACGGCTGTCTTCACCAGCCTTGACCACAGGAGGTAGTTTCCTCCCCCTTTCAAAGTAACCGGAACGGACATCTTCTTGTTGCTGCTTGCTTCCATCTTGCGTTTTCTTGGATTGAATCAACACCGAAACTGTATAGATCTCAAACTGAAGCTGAAGAACACACAACGAGAATCCTCAAGAACTAGTAACCTGGCTCTGATACCATATAAGTTTTAAGTATTAGGAAAAGTATGAAGAGAATGAATGGATTTGAGACTGATTTAGACTAGAATCATGATGAACAAGTAAGGGTTTGATCAGGAGAGACTCTCCGTGTGTGTTTTATTAATGAACACAAGTTTACAATATATAGAAGGCTGAGACATAACAAGGGCTAGCTAGGTTAAATGAAAAGCATGTGGAGTCAACAGTCAAGGAGCGTCCGGTTTGAATTGAGTGGCTAAGGAGCTTCACACGCTTTGGTCCTTGGCTAAAGTAGCTTTTACTTTACAGCTAGTGACAGCCTGGATGTGCCTGCCTTATCCCTTCAACGTTCTGATCCAGGAGCTGAGTAAGATGTGTGAAACTCTAAGTTAACTTCACCGGGGTAACTTGTGGTCGACTCAACTCCTTTCATCATCCTGAACTGGTACGGCCTGTACGGCTTCTACATGTACGGATGACCTGACCTCAACTCCTCTCCATTACTCCATACTTATCTACACCATCAGCCTATTATCAAGTCTTCCTCTTCAATTGTTTACTCTGTTCAACATTCATCACCCACTGATTCTTTCCAATCTTCATGTAGCATTGCTTCTTCATATGACCTTGGTATACTACTTTCATCTAAGCTTGTAATGAAAGCGCAATGTTCCTTTGGGTAACTGGCAAAGGAACACACAGCTTGAGAGGGATGCTTCACAGCTTGAGCATTGTAGTACACTCTCGTGTTTACCCAATTGGAAGCATCCTTCTTCAACCGTGTGCTTCTCCTTAATGGAACTGGTTCCACCTCTACCACTGTAGGCTGAACCACTTCTCCTTCTACTTCATCTGGTTCCACTTCTTGAATGGGTTCTTCCTCGCTTTGTATCACACCTTGATCATGACCATCTGAGTCTTGATCTTCATGATCTTCAGGCTCAGCCTCATTTCCCCCCTCATGATCATGGTGTGATGATTCTTCAGCTTCATTAGACTTTGTTGGTTGCTGATCCTGGGACATGTTGATTCCAAGTCCTTCCAGCACCAGCCTGAGACTTGTAGCTCGATCAGATGGTTGAGACAAATCTTCAAGATCTTCCCACTTTCTATCTCCATAAAAGCTCTTATCCTCCAAGAACTTAACATCTCTAGACACAAGAACTCTCCTGGCTTCTGAATCATAGCATTTGTATCCCTTTTGTGATGTTGAGTAGCCAATAAACATGGCTCTTGTGCTCTTTGCTTCTAGCTTATTCCTTAGCTCCCCGGGTACAAGTACAAAGCACACGCATCCAAAGACCCTCAAGTGATCCAGCACCGGTTTGCTTCTGTTTAGAACTTCATAAGGTGACTGATCCTCCAAGATCTTGGTTGGTATCCTATTGATCAGATAACAAGCCGAGATCACAGCATCACTCCAGAATCTTTTAGGCACGCTTGTGTGAAACATCATAGACCTTGCCACCTCCATCAGGTGTCTATTCTTTCTCTCAGCCACACCATTCTGTTGAGGAGTGTATGGACAACTTGTCTGATGTAGGATCCCATGTTGAGCTAGATGACTCTTGAATGCATTACCAGTATATTCTCCACCATTATCAGACCTGAAAATCTTAATCTTGGCATTATACTGGTTAGATACATAAGCTTGGAAGTTTTTAAATGCATCAAGAACCCTATCCTTTGTTTTAATGAGTGTTATCCAGGTGTATTTAGATTTTTCATCTATAAATGTGACAAAGTACTTGTAATTATCTCTAGATAAGCAGGGAGCAGTCCATACATCAGAGTGAACAAGATCAAAACACTTATCATAGATAGTAGTAGATCTTTTAAACACAGTCTTACAATGTTTTCCCAAGATACAAGCCTCACAATCATTATTTTTAAACATGACACCTGGTAACATTAAGCTTAAGGCTCTAACATGTGGATGTCCTAGCCTAGAGTGCCATAATGCTCCTTTACTTAAAACAGAACTCAGCAAACAACTAGAAATGGGGTTAATATCCTCAAGTACATAAAGATCCCCCTTGGTTACTCCTTGTCCAATCAACTCATTGCTCTCAATATCCTGAAATGTCACATTGTTAGGACTAAAGATAACATTGCATTGAAGATCATTGGTACATCTTTTAACAGATAAGAGATTAGAAGTGAATTCAGGCATGTAAAATGCCTTAGAGTTCTTATCAAATAGCTTTAAGTCTCCTACACCGTTAATAGGAATTCTGTCTCCATTTGCAATCATTACATGTCCATGAGCAGGTTCTATGTTTTTAATTAAGCTATCATCACTAATCATGTGATGAGATGCACCAGAGTCAACAATCAATGGTTTTATTCCCCTAGCTAGGTGAGTTCTAGGTGATTCATTTCTCAGTTTCAATTCCTCAATGATATCTATCAACCTATTCTCAGTCCTAGGCATCATATGAGCAGTGTAAGAGTAACCAAGAGTATTTCCGAATGTACCAGACTCCTTAAGAGCTTTGATGAGGGCATCAATGTCAGATTTGCGAATCACTTCATGCTCCAAACTCTTTGCGGCCGTGTAGTGAGTTGCCATTGCCTTTCCTGCGCTTTCACCCACTTGTGCACTTGAGCCTGTTCCTGATGGACCGGCTTCACTTGCTTCAGTAGACAGGTTAGCTCTGGCTTCTCGGTCTTTGTTGAACTTGGCCGGTTTGAGATGGGGATGAAGGATCCAGCACTGGCTCCTCTTGTGTCCCAGCCTCTTGCAGTGATCACAATTGCCTCCAAACCTCCTCTCATCACCATACTTCCTCTCATCAGTCTTGTATGCTGCACGGTTAGCTTGTGCTCCTTCCTCAGCCTTGTTGGCTAGAGCTAAGTCTCCCTTGCTTCCGAAGAGTCCAAGTGACCCTTCCTCCTTCTGGAGTTGCGCACACACTTCCTCCATAGATGGTAGATTTGGCATCCTCAACATGTGCTTGATCACATCATTGAATGGAGGATCCAACGTCAACAGCAATCCAAACACTTGATCCTGCTCCCTCCTCTCCGTGAGTAGCTCTTGATCATTAGTGCTTGGCCTCAACGATTCAAGCTCAGACCACAACGATCTATACTTGCCCAAATGCTTGGTGAACTCCTCTCCATCTTGTACCAGCGTGTTGACAGCTTTCTTGATCTCATACACACGGCTCAGATTGGTAATGTTCCCAAAAGTCTTTTGGAGTACCTCCCACAGGTGTTTTGGAGTCTCGCAGTAGCTGTAGGCTTCCAAGAGATGTTCTTCAAGTGATCCTTGCAGCACAGATAGCACCATCAAGTCATCTTGAATCCACTTCTTTCCATCAGCAACCGCGAGCTCTCTTCCACCTTCTTCCTCACTGGCCACAGGTGCTGGAGCTCCATCTGTGATGTGATCCCATAACCCTAGCCTCCCAATGGCTGTCTTCACAAGCCTAGACCACAACAGGTAGTTTCCCCCACCCTTGAGTGAAATCGGAACCGTAATGACCTTGTTTCCTCCCATCTTGATTTGCTTGACCTTTGTTTAGAATCTCACAAGAAATAACTTTTATCTGAAGCTGAAGAACAAGAAATCTCAATACCACAGCCAACCTGGCTCTGATACCATATGATTTTAGAGAATAGGAAAGGTATTGAGAAGGTTAAGAGAGATTTAAGAGTGTTTAAGAGAAAGTGTATGAGATTATCATGATGAACTAGAGAGAGAGACTCATGGAATCGTGTTATTCATTAATCAAGACAGAGTTTACAATATATAGGATCAGATACAAGGGTTTTAGAGAGACTAAGCATGTGAGGTCAAGGATAAGGTTGCTTTAATTCAACTTGATCCAATGGAAGCTGTCACACGTTTTTGGCATCTTGGACCAGGTTCCTTTTGCCTTTACAGCCTGTTCCAGCCTGTGTGGATAAGGCTCAGTCACTCTATCCATCCAAACGGTCATCTCCCTTAAGGTAAATCCCTTTGGCCGTTTACTCCTTTCACGCGGTAACTCCTCTTCTTGGTCGAGTGATGGATTGATCCGGACCGTACGGATGGTACGGCCGGTACGGCCTTGTACGGCCTGATCATTCCCAAGCTCTCCCTCTCTTTGCCTTCACACTATCTCATTCTCAACTCCTTAAGCCATCTTCTCCCATATTGATCAACTCATTTCAACATTGGCAAGAAGAAGTTATCCCACTTTCAAATCAGGTGATTCCAGTTTCCCAGTTTGGGAATAGCACAGCTTCTTCGTCGTTCTAATCAAACCAGGATGAATCACTTTGTAAGAAGCTTGATTTGGATACATAAAGTGGTGGAGAATCACCAGGAAGTTTAATAAATCTCATAGGAGTTAACACGAAGAAGTTATCCCACTTTCAAATCAGGTGATTCCAGCTTTCAAGTTTGGGAATAGCACAGCTTCTTCATCGTTCCAATCAAACCAGGATGAATCACTTTGTGAAAAGCTTGATTTGGATACAAAAAGTGGTGGAGAATCACCAGGAAGTTTAATAAACCCATAGGAGTTGGGATGAAGAAGTTATCCCACTTTCAAATAAGGTGATTCCAGTTTCCCAGTTTGGGAATAGCACAGCTTGTTCGTCGTTCCAATCAAACCAGGATGAATCACTTTGTAAGAAGCTTGATTTGGATACATAAAGTGGTGGAGAATCACCAGGAAGTTGAATAAATCTCATAGGAGTTGGCATGAAGAAGTTATCCCACTTTCAAATCAGGTGATTCCAGTTTCCCAGTTTGGGAATAGCACAGCTTCTTCGTCGTTCTAATCAAACCAGGATGAATCACTTTGTAAGAAGCTTGATTTGGATACATAAAGTGGTGGAGAATCACCAGGAAGTTGAATAAATCTCATAGGAGTTGGCATGAAGAAGTTATCCCACTTTCAAATCAGGTGATTCCAGTTTCCCAGTTTGGGAATAGCACAGTTTCTTCGTCGTTCTAATCAAACCAGGATGAATCACTTTGTAAGAAGCTTGATTTGGATACATAAAGTGGTGGAGAATCACCAGGAAGTTGAATAAATCTCATAGGAGTTGGCATGAAGAAGTTATCCCACTTTCAAATCAGGTGATTCCAGTTTCCCAGTTTGGGAATAGCACAGCTTCTTCGTCGTTCCAATCAAACCAGGATGAATCACTTTGTAAGAAGCTTGATTTGGATACATAAAGTGGTGGAGAATCACCAGGAAGTTTAATAAATCTCATAGGAGTTGGCATGAAGAAGTTATCCCACTTTCAAATCAGGTGATTCCAGTTTCCCAGTTTGGGAATAGCACAGCTTCTTCGTCGTTCCAATCAAACCAGGATGAATCACTTTGTGAAAAGCTTGATTTGGATACAAAAAGTGGTGGAGAATCACCAGGAAGTTTAATAAAGCCATAGGAGTTGGGATGAAGAAGTTATCCCACTTTCAAATCAGGTGATTCCAGTTTCCCAGTTTGGGAATAGCACAGCTTCTTCGTCGTTCCAATCAAACCAGGATGAATCACTTTGTTAGAAGCTTGATTTGGATACATAAAGTGGTGGAGAATCACCAGGAAGTTGAATAAATCTCATAGGAGTTGGCAAGAAGAAGTTATCCCACTTTCAAATCAGGTGATTCCAGTTTCCCAGTTTGGGAATAGCACAGCTTCTTCGTCGTTCCAATCAAACCAGGATGAATCACTTTGTGAAAAGCTTGATTTGGATACAAAAAGTGGTGGAGAATCACCAGGAAGTTGAATAAATCTCATAGGAGTTGGGATGAAGAAGTTATCCCACTTTCAAATCAGGTGATTCCAGTTTCCCAGTTTGGGAATAGCACAGCTTCTTCGTCGTTCCAATCAAACCAGGATGAATCACTTTGTAAGAAGCTTGATTTGGATACATAAAGTGGTGGAGAATCACCAGGAAGTTGAATAAATCTCATAGGAGTTGGCATGAAGAAGTTATCCCACTTTCAAATCAGGTGATTCCAGTTTCCCAGTTTGGGAATAGCACAGCTTCTTCGTCGTTCCAATCAAACAGGATGAATCACTTTGTAAGAAGCTTGATTTGGATACATAAAGTGGTGGAGAATCACCAGGAAGTTGAATAAATCTCATAGGAGTTGGCATGAAGAAGTTATCCCACTTTCAAATCAGGTGATTCCAGTTTCCCAGTTTGGGAATAGCACAGCTTCTTCATCGTTCCAATCAAACCAGGATGAATCACTTTGTAAGAAGATTGATTTGGATACATAAAGTGGTGGAGAATCACCAGGAAGTTGAATAAATCTCATAGGAGTTGGCATGAAGAAGTTATCCCACTTTCAAATCAGGTGATTCCAGTTTCCCAGTTTGGGAATAGCACAGCTTCTTCGTCGTTCCAATCAAACCAGGATGAATCACTTTGTGAGAAGCTTGATTTGGATACATAAAGTGGTGGAGAATCACCAGGAAGTTGAATAAATCTCATAGGAGTTGGCAAGAAGAAGTTATCCCACTTTCAAATCAGGTGATTCCAGTTTCCCAGTTTGGGAATAGCACAGCTTCTTCGTCGTTCCAATCAAACCAGGATGAATCACTTTGTGAAAAGCTTGATTTGGATACATAAAGTGGTGGAGAATCACCAGGAAGTTTAATAAATCCATAGGAGTTGGGATGAAGAAGTTATCCCACTTTCAAATCAGGTGATTCCAGTTTCCCAGTTTGGGAATAGCACAGCTTCTTCGTCGTTCCAATCAAACCAGGATGAATCACTTTGTAAGAAGCTTGATTTGGATACATAAAGTGGTGGAGAATCACCAGGAAGTTGAATAAATCTCATAGGAGTTGGCATGAAGAAGTTATCCCACTTTCAAATCAGGTGATTCCAGTTTCCCAGTTTGGGAATAGCACAGCTTCTTCGTCGTTCCAATCAAACCAGGATGAATCACTTTGTGAAAAGCTTGATTTGGATACATAAAGTGGTGGAGAATCACCAGGAAGTTGAATAAATCTCATAGGAGTTGGGATGAAGAAGTTATCCCACTTTCAAATCAGGTGATTCCAGTTTCCCAGTTTGGGAATAGCACAGCTTCTTCGTCGTTCCAATCAAACCAGGATGAATCACTTTGTAAGAAGCTTGATTTGGATACATAAAGTGGTGGAGAATCACCAGGAAGTTGAATAAATCTCATAGGAGTTGGCATGAAGAAGTTATCCCACTTTCAAATCAGGTGATTCCAGTTTCCCAGTTTGGGAATAGCACAGCTTCTTCGTCGTTCCAATCAAACCAGGATGAATCACTTTGTAAGAAGCTTGATTTGGATACATAAAGTGGTGGAGAATCACCAGGAAGTTGAATAAATCTCATAGGAGTTGGCATGAAGAAGTTATCCCACTTTCAAATCAGGTGATTCCAGTTTCCCAGTTTGGGAATAGCACAGCTTCTTCGTCGTTCCAATCAAACAGGATGAATCACTTTGTAAGAAGCTTGATTTGGATACATAAAGTGGTGGAGAATCACCAGGAAGTTGAATAAATCTCATAGGAGTTGGCATGAAGAAGTTATCCCACTTTCAAATCAGGTGATTCCAGTTTCCCAGTTTGGGAATAGCACAGCTTCTTCGTCGTTCCAATCAAACCAGGATGAATCACTTTGTAAGAAGCTTGATTTGGATACATAAAGTGGTGGAGAATCACCAGGAAGTTGAATAAATCTCATAGGAGTTGGCATGAAGAAGTTATCCCACTTTCAAATCAGGTGATTCCAGTTTCCCAGTTTGGGAATAGCACAGCTTCTTCGTCGTTCCAATCAAACCAGGATGAATCACTTTGTGAGAAGCTTGATTTGGATACATAAAGTGGTGGAGAATCACCAGGAAGTTGAATAAATCTCATAGGAGTTGGCAAGAAGAAGTTATCCCACTTTCAAATCAGGTGATTCCAGTTTCCCAGTTTGGGAATAGCACAGCTTCTTCGTCGTTCCAATCAAACCAGGATGAATCACTTTGTGAAAAGCTTGATTTGGATACATAAAGTGGTGGAGAATCACCAGGAAGTTGAATAAATCTCATAGGAGTTGGGATGAAGAAGTTATCCCACTTTCAAATCAGGTGATTCCAGTTTCCCAGTTTGGGAATAGCACAGCTTCTTCGTCGTTCCAATCAAACCAGGATGAATCACTTTGTAAGAAGCTTGATTTGGATACATAAAGTGGTGGAGAATCACCAGGAAGTTGAATAAATCTCATAGGAGTTGGCATGAAGAAGTTATCCCACTTTCAAATCAGGTGATTCCAGTTTCCCAGTTTGGGAATAGCACAGCTTCTTCGTCGTTCCAATCAAACCAGGATGAATCACTTTGTGAAAAGCTTGATTTGGATACATAAAGTGGTGGAGAATCACCAGGAAGTTTAATAAATCTCATAGGAGTTGGGATGAAGAAGTTATCCCACTTTCAAATCAGGTGATTCCAGTTTCCCAGTTTGGGAATAGCACAGCTTCTTCGTCGTTCCAATCAAACCAGGATGAATCACTTTGTAAGAAGCTTGATTTGGATACATAAAGTGGTGGAGAATCACCAGGAAGTTGAATAAATCTCATAGGAGTTGGCATGAAGAAGTTATCCCACTTTCAAATCAGGTGATTCCAGTTTCCCAGTTTGGGAATAGCACAGCTTCTTCGTCGTTCCAATCAAACCAGGATGAATCACTTTGTAAGAAGCTTGATTTGGATACATAAAGTGGTGGAGAATCACCAGGAAGTTGAATAAATCTCATAGGAGTTGGCATGAAGAAGTTATCCCACTTTCAAATCAGGTGATTCCAGTTTCCCAGTTTGGGAATAGCACAGCTTCTTCGTCGTTCCAATCAAACCAGGATGAATCACTTTGTAAGAAGCTTGATTTGGATACATAAAGTGGTGGAGAATCACCAGGAAGTTGAATAAATCTCATAGGAGTTGGCATGAAGAAGTTATCCCACTTTCAAATCAGGTGATTCCAGTTTCCCAGTTTGGGAATAGCACAGCTTCTTCGTCGTTCCAATCAAACCAGGATGAATCACTTTGTAAGAAGCTTGATTTGGATACATAAAGTGGTGGAGAATCACCAGGAAGTTGAATAAATCTCATAGGAGTTGGCATGAAGAAGTTATCCCACTTTCAAATCAGGTGATTCCAGTTTCCCAGTTTGGGAATAGCACAGCTTCTTCGTCGTTCCAATCAAACCAGGATGAATCACTTTGTGAGAAGCTTGATTTGGATACATAAAGTGGTGGAGAATCACCAGGAAGTTGAATAAATCTCATAGGAGTTGGCATGAAGAAGTTATCCCACTTTCAAATCAGGTGATTCCAGTTTCCCAGTTTGGGAATAGCACAGCTTCTTCGTCGTTCCAATCAAACCAGGATGAATCACTTTGTGAAAAGCTTGATTTGGATACATAAAGTGGTGGAGAATCACCAGGAAGTTGAATAAATCTCATAGGAGTTGGGATGAAGAAGTTATCCCACTTTCAAATCAGGTGATTCCAGTTTCCCAGTTTGGGAATAGCACAGCTTCTTCGTCGTTCCAATCAAACCAGGATGAATCACTTTGTAAGAAGCTTGATTTGGATACATAAAGTGGTGGAGAATCACCAGGAAGTTGAATAAATCTCATAGGAGTTGGCATGAAGAAGTTATCCCACTTTCAAATCAGGTGATTCCAGTTTCCCAGTTTGGGAATAGCACAGCTTCTTCGTCGTTCCAATCAAACCAGGATGAATCACTTTGTGAAAAGCTTGATTTGGATACATAAAGTGGTGGAGAATCACCAGGAAGTTGAATAAATCTCATAGGAGTTGGGATGAAGAAGTTATCCCACTTTCAAATCAGGTGATTCCAGTTTCCCAGTTTGGGAATAGCACAGCTTCTTCGTCGTTCCAATCAAACCAGGATGAATCACTTTGTAAGAAGCTTGATTTGGATACATAAAGTGGTGGAGAATCACCAGGAAGTTGAATAAATCTCATAGGAGTTGGCATGAAGAAGTTATCCCACTTTCAAATCAGGTGATTCCAGTTTCCCAGTTTGGGAATAGCACAGCTTCTTCGTCGTTCCAATCAAACCAGGATGAATCACTTTGTAAGAAGCTTGATTTGGATACATAAAGTGGTGGAGAATCACCAGGAAGTTGAATAAATCTCATAGGAGTTGGCATGAAGAAGTTATCCCACTTTCAAATCAGGTGATTCCAGTTTCCCAGTTTGGGAATAGCACAGCTTCTTCGTCGTTCCAATCAAACCAGGATGAATCACTTTGTAAGAAGCTTGATTTGGATACATAAAGTGGTGGAGAATCACCAGGAAGTTGAATAAATCTCATAGGAGTTGGCATGAAGAAGTTATCCCACTTTCAAATCAGGTGATTCCAGTTTCCCAGTTTGGGAATAGCACAGCTTCTTCGTCGTTCCAATCAAACCAGGATGAATCACTTTGTAAGAAGCTTGATTTGGATACATAAAGTGGTGGAGAATCACCAGGAAGTTGAATAAATCTCATAGGAGTTGGATGAAGAAGTTATCCCACTTTCAAATCAGGTGATTCCAGTTTCCCAGTTTGGGAATAGCACAGCTTCTTCGTCGTTCCAATCAAACCAGGATGAATCACTTTGTGAGAAGCTTGATTTGGATACATAAAGTGGTGGAGAATCACCAGGAAGTTGAATAAATCTCATAGGAGTTGGCATGAAGAAGTTATCCCACTTTCAAATCAGGTGATTCCAGTTTCCCAGTTTGGGAATAGCACAGCTTCTTCGTCGTTCCAATCAAACCAGGATGAATCACTTTGTGAAAAGCTTGATTTGGATACATAAAGTGGTGGAGAATCACCAGGAAGTTGAATAAATCTCATAGGAGTTGGGATGAAGAAGTTATCCCACTTTCAAATCAGGTGATTCCAGTTTCCCAGTTTGGGAATAGCACAGCTTCTTCGTCGTTCCAATCAAACCAGGATGAATCACTTTGTAAGAAGCTTGATTTGGATACATAAAGTGGTGGAGAATCACCAGGAAGTTGAATAAATCTCATAGGAGTTGGCATGAAGAAGTTATCCCACTTTCAAATCAGGTGATTCCAGTTTCCCAGTTTGGGAATAGCACAGCTTCTTCGTCGTTCCAATCAAACCAGGATGAATCACTTTGTGAAAAGCTTGATTTGGATACATAAAGTGGTGGAGAATCACCAGGAAGTTGAATAAATCTCATAGGAGTTGGGATGAAGAAGTTATCCCACTTTCAAATCAGGTGATTCCAGTTTCCCAGTTTGGGAATAGCACAGCTTCTTCGTCGTTCCAATCAAACCAGGATGAATCACTTTGTAAGAAGCTTGATTTGGATACATAAAGTGGTGGAGAATCACCAGGAAGTTGAATAAATCTCATAGGAGTTGGCATGAAGAAGTTATCCCACTTTCAAATCAGGTGATTCCAGTTTCCCAGTTTGGGAATAGCACAGCTTCTTCGTCGTTCCAATCAAACCAGGATGAATCACTTTGTAAGAAGCTTGATTTGGATACATAAAGTGGTGGAGAATCACCAGGAAGTTGAATAAATCTCATAGGAGTTGGCATGAAGAAGTTATCCCACTTTCAAATCAGGTGATTCCAGTTTCCCAGTTTGGGAATAGCACAGCTTCTTCGTCGTTCCAATCAAACCAGGATGAATCACTTTGTAAGAAGCTTGATTTGGATACATAAAGTGGTGGAGAATCACCAGGAAGTTGAATAAATCTCATAGGAGTTGGCATGAAGAAGTTATCCCACTTTCAAATCAGGTGATTCCAGTTTCCCAGTTTGGGAATAGCACAGCTTCTTCGTCGTTCCAATCAAACCAGGATGAATCACTTTGTAAGAAGCTTGATTTGGATACATAAAGTGGTGGAGAATCACCAGGAAGTTGAATAAATCTCATAGGAGTTGGATGAAGAAGTTATCCCACTTTCAAATCAGGTGATTCCAGTTTCCCAGTTTGGGAATAGCACAGCTTCTTCGTCGTTCCAATCAAACCAGGATGAATCACTTTGTGAGAAGCTTGATTTGGATACATAAAGTGGTGGAGAATCACCAGGAAGTTGAATAAATCTCATAGGAGTTGGCATGAAGAAGTTATCCCACTTTCAAATCAGGTGATTCCAGTTTCCCAGTTTGGGAATAGCACAGCTTCTTCGTCGTTCCAATCAAACCAGGATGAATCACTTTGTGAAAAGCTTGATTTGGATACATAAAGTGGTGGAGAATCACCAGGAAGTTGAATAAATCTCATAGGAGTTGGCATGAAGAAGTTATCCCACTTTCAAATCAGGTGATTCCAGTTTCCCAGTTTGGGAATAGCACAGCTTCTTCGTCGTTCCAATCAAACCAGGATGAATCACTTTGTAAGAAGCTTGATTTGGATACATAAAGTGGTGGAGAATCACCAGGAAGTTGAATAAATCTCATAGGAGTTGGATGAAGAAGTTATCCCACTTTCAAATCAGGTGATTCCAGTTTCCCAGTTTGGGAATAGCACAGCTTCTTCGTCGTTCCAATCAAACCAGGATGAATCACTTTGTGAGAAGCTTGATTTGGATACATAAAGTGGTGGAGAATCACCAGGAAGTTGAATAAATCTCATAGGAGTTGGCATGAAGAAGTTATCCCACTTTCAAATCAGGTGATTCCAGTTTCCCAGTTTGGGAATAGCACAGCTTCTTCGTCGTTCCAATCAAACCAGGATGAATCACTTTGTAAGAAGCTTGATTTGGATACATAAAGTGGTGGAGAATCACCAGGAAGTTGAATAAATCTCATAGGAGTTGGATGAAGAAGTTATCCCACTTTCAAATCAGGTGATTCCAGTTTCCCAGTTTGGGAATAGCACAGCTTCTTCGTCGTTCCAATCAAACCAGGATGAATCACTTTGTGAAAAGCTTGATTTGGATACATAAAGTGGTGGAGAATCACCAGGAAGTTGAATAAATCTCATAGGAGTTGGGATGAAGAAGTTATCCCACTTTCAAATCAGGTGATTCCAGTTTCCCAGTTTGGGAATAGCACAGCTTCTTCGTCGTTCCAATCAAACCAGGATGAATCACTTTGTAAGAAGCTTGATTTGGATACATAAAGTGGTGGAGAATCACCAGGAAGTTGAATAAATCTCATAGGAGTTGGCATGAAGAAGTTATCCCACTTTCAAATCAGGTGATTCCAGTTTCCCAGTTTGGGAATAGCACAGCTTCTTCGTCGTTCCAATCAAACCAGGATGAATCACTTTGTGAAAAGCTTGATTTGGATACATAAAGTGGTGGAGAATCACCAGGAAGTTGAATAAATCTCATAGGAGTTGGGATGAAGAAGTTATCCCACTTTCAAATCAGGTGATTCCAGTTTCCCAGTTTGGGAATAGCACAGCTTCTTCGTCGTTCCAATCAAACCAGGATGAATCACTTTGTGAAAAGCTTGATTTGGATACATAAAGTGGTGGAGAATCACCAGGAAGTTTAATAAATCTCATAGGAGTTGGGATGAAGAAGTTATCCCACTTTCAAATCAGGTGATTCCAGTTTCCCAGTTTGGGAATAGCACAGCTTCTTCGTCGTTCCAATCAAACCAGGATGAATCACTTTGTAAGAAGCTTGATTTGGATACATAAAGTGGTGGAGAATCACCAGGAAGTTGAATAAATCTCATAGGAGTTGGCATGAAGAAGTTATCCCACTTTCAAATCAGGTGATTCCAGTTTCCCAGTTTGGGAATAGCACAGCTTCTTCGTCGTTCCAATCAAACCAGGATGAATCACTTTGTGAAAAGCTTGATTTGGATACATAAAGTGGTGGAGAATCACCAGGAAGTTGAATAAATCTCATAGGAGTTGGCATGAAGAAGTTATCCCACTTTCAAATCAGGTGATTCCAGTTTCCCAGTTTGGGAATAGCACAGCTTCTTCGTCGTTCCAATCAAACCAGGATGAATCACTTTGTGAAAAGCTTGATTTGGATACATAAAGTGGTGGAGAATCACCAGGAAGTTGAATAAATCTCATAGGAGTTGGGATGAAGAAGTTATCCCACTTTCAAATCAGGTGATTCCAGTTTCCCAGTTTGGGAATAGCACAGCTTCTTCGTCGTTCCAATCAAACCAGGATGAATCACTTTGTAAGAAGCTTGATTTGGATACATAAAGTGGTGGAGAATCACCAGGAAGTTGAATAAATCTCATAGGAGTTGGCATGAAGAAGTTATCCCACTTTCAAATCAGGTGATTCCAGTTTCCCAGTTTGGGAATAGCACAGCTTCTTCGTCGTTCCAATCAAACCAGGATGAATCACTTTGTGAAAAGCTTGATTTGGATACAAAAAGTGGTGGAGAATCACCAGGAAGTTGAATAAATCTCATAGGAGTTGGGATGAAGAAGTTATCCCACTTTCAAATCAGGTGATTCCAGTTTCCAGTTTGGGAATAGCACAGCTTCTTCGTCGTTCCAATCAAACCAGGATGAATCACTTTGTGAAAAGCTTGATTTGGATACATAAAGTGGTGGAGAATCACCAGGAAGTTGAATAAATCTCATAGGAGTTGGGATGAAGAAGTTATCCCACTTTCAAATCAGGTGATTCCAGTTTCCCAGTTTGGGAATAGCACAGCTTCTTCGTCGTTCCAATCAAACCAGGATGAATCACTTTGTAAGAAGCTTGATTTGGATACATAAAGTGGTGGAGAATCACCAGGAAGTTGAATAAATCTCATAGGAGTTGGCATGAAGAAGTTATCCCACTTTCAAATCAGGTGATTCCAGTTTCCCAGTTTGGGAATAGCACAGCTTCTTCGTCGTTCCAATCAAACCAGGATGAATCACTTTGTGAAAAGCTTGATTTGGATACATAAAGTGGTGGAGAATCACCAGGAAGTTGAATAAATCTCATAGGAGTTGGCATGAAGAAGTTATCCCACTTTCAAATCAGGTGATTCCAGTTTCAAGTTTGGGAATAGCACAGCTTCTTCGTCGTTCCAATCAAACCAGGATGAATCACTTTGTGAAAAGCTTGATTTGGATACAAAAAGTGGTGGAGAATCACCAGGAAGTTTAATAAATCTCATAGGAGTTGGGATGAAGAAGTTATCCCACTTTCAAATCAGGTGATTCCAGTTTCCCAGTTTGGGAATAGCACAGCTTCTTCGTCGTTCCATCAAACCAGGATGAATCACTTTGTAAGAAGCTTGATTTGATACATAAAGTGGTGGAGAATCACCAGGAAGTTGAATAAATCTCATAGGAGTTGGCATGAAGAAGTTATCCCACTTTCAAATCAGGTGATTCCAGTTTCCCAGTTTGGGAATAGCACAGCTTCTTCGTCGTTCTAATCAAACAGGATGAATCACTTTGTAAGAAGCTTGATTTGGATACATAAAGTGGTGGAGAATCACCAGGAAGTTGAATAAATCTCATAGGAGTTGGCATGAAGAAGTTATCCCACTTTCAAATCAGGTGATTCCAGTTTCCCAGTTTGGGAATAGCACAGCTTCTTCGTCGTTCTAATCAAACCAGGATGAATCACTTTGTAAGAAGCTTGATTTGGATACATAAAGTGGTGGAGAATCACCAGGAAGTTGAATAAATCTCATAGGAGTTGGCATGAAGAAGTTATCCCACTTTCAAATCAGGTGATTCCAGTTTCCCAGTTTGGGAATAGCACAGTTTTTTCGTCGTTCTAATCAAACCAGGATGAATCACTTTGTAAGAAGCTTGATTTGGATACATAAAGTGGTGGAGAATCACCAGGAAGTTGAATAAATCTCATAGGAGTTGGCATGAAGAAGTTATCCCACTTTCAAATCAGGTGATTCCAGTTTCCCAGTTTGGGAATAGCACAGCTTCTTCGTCGTTCTAATCAAACCAGGATGAATCACTTTGTAAGAAGCTTGATTTGGATACATAAAGTGGAGGAGAATCACCAGGAAGTTTAATAAATCTCATAGGAGTTGGCACGAAGTGTTGAACTGAAGAGAAGATAGAGCTTGTACAATAATAGGGCAAGCTCTAGAAGATGTCCAGAAGAGTTCAATCAAGCTTCAGAAGTGTTCTGAAGTAGTTATCTTGAGAAGTTAAGTCTAGGAAAGACTTAGACTGATCATGTTAAGGGTTTGGAGGAGTTAGAGAGAAGATGGCCATAGGTGCAAAGCTAGGGCGAATGGTACGGCCTTGTACGGTCTAGGGTGAATCATGAAGGTGTTTGGGGTCAGTCAAGAAGGAGATAAGGCATTGTGCATAGTTAGGGATAGTGGTACGGACAGGAGGTCCGTACCATCAACCGTACGGCCACTCCACACGCCCAAGTCATCCGGTTCAGCCCAAATCAAGATGTGCAATGTGTGGGCGGTTCAATCTGATTATGTGACCGTTTGGGATACTTGGAGGGAAGGGAAGATTCAAATGGATAAGGTGAGCTGTTGGTATGAGCTGGAAAGGGAAAGGTGCTTTACCTTTACAGCCTTGACTCATCTTATCCATCCAATTCAAATGAAGCAATCTAAGCCCTTTACCTTGAGTCAAAGTCGCCAGCTAGCTCCAGCCACATCAAGACCAGTCTTCTCTCATCCTAACCATCCATTTATCTTTAATTTACAGCCTTAGGATCTAGGTTTATGATCTGAGTTGTGTAAAGGCATAAATAAGCCTCTTAGGATCATTTTGTAACTTTTAAGCTGAGAGAGTCTCTCTTCTTCATAAACTTGTTCTTGGATCTTATTCTCTGGTTACTAAGTCTCTCTAATCTCCCATACACGTTCCTAATCTCTTAGTCTCTCCCATACTCTCTCTGATTCTCTTAAACTCATTTCTATTCTTCATACTTCATCATACACAAATCTCTCATCTGTTCTTACATCACTCAAGCACTTGTACTCTGAAAATCTCACATGGTATCAGAGCCAGGTTGCTCAGACTCCTGGTAGAAGCTTCCGCAACATCCACAAGCTCCCAAGCTCACGCCCTTGAAGATTCAGCTCACCTTGTCCCAAGATACTACCTTGAAGAGTTCTTTGACAGTCTTGTTCATCCGGCTTCAACATGGAGTCCAAAAGAACCATTGTCATTGCTGTTACTCTCAATGGTCCCAACTACCTTCTCTGGTCACGCATGGTGAAGACAGCTCTAGGAGGGAGAGGCTTATGGAGCCATTGCCTCACGGATGCTCCAAAGCTCTCCAAGACTGCCGGTTCAAATGAAAGCTCAGCAGATGGTGAATCCGCTTCCAAATCTGTATCTGAGGAGAAGTGGGAACAAGAAGACCTCAAGGTCTTATCCATTCTCCATAGCTCACTGTCTCCATCCATTCTTGAAGCATACTCATACTGTGAGAGTGCTAAAGACCTTTGGAGTACACTTAACAAGATATATGGGAACATCTCCAACATCAGCCGAGTATTTGAGATCAAGAAGTCCATCAACATCCTATCCTAAGAAGATGAGGAGTTCACTGCGCATCTAGGCAAGTTCAGAGCCCTTTGGTCTGAGCTAGAGATGCTTAGACCCCAATCTGTTGATCCGGAGGTGTTGATTGAAAGAAGGGAGCAAGACAAGGTGTTTGGCCTACTACTAACCCTCAGCCCTGCCTACGGCGCCTTGATTCAACATATCTTGAGGTCTGAGAAGCTCCCAACACTTGAAGAAGTGTGTTCCCAAGTCCAAAAGGAGGAGGGATCAATCGGGTTGTTTGGAACAAAGGAAACACTCTCCTTTGCTTCTCAAGCTGAAAGAAGCTCTCAGCCCAACAAGGCGCCTTACAAGAAGGGGGATAGGAGAGGCCTGAAGTGTGAGCATTGCAAGAGGGATGGGCACACCAAGGAGAGGTGTTGGATACTGAATCCAAGCCTCAAACCTGCCAAGTTCAAGTGAACCGTGCCCATGGAGGTTCAAGAGATCAGCTCGGATCTCTTGTTTGTAAGCAAACCTCCTAACCCTTAATAAGAGCTTGTGTCTTTATTTATTGTGCTGTGAGTGGTGTCTAGAGTCCCAGAATCTCATGTTTTGGGTTATTGCATTGTCTTGTGTGTTGCCATAGCTTGAATCATCATGAATGGGTTGTAGAATTGAGTAGAATGTCTCTACTGCTTGCATCATGTTTGAAAAGCTGTTTTGCATACATAAGCATGTCTCATATTGTCTAAGTTCAATCCGAGTGTGTACTGATGCTAATGCCTTTGTTTAATCCATCAATGAAAGTCTAGCATCAATTAGAAATTGTCTAAGTTGCTTGCATCATTGGTTTTGATTGAAACTGTTGAGCATAGCTTTAATATGTCTCATGGATTGAACCTGTTGCATTCATATAGTTAATGCTTTAGGATTGTGCATTCATGTATTGATGCATTTAAAAATGAGCCTAAATTGTCAATGTATTGGTAAAGCTTGCATTGTCATTTTTAGAGATTGAAATCTGCTTGTTCTTGCCTTGATTGATTGGCTTGTTTCAAGGTTTATAAATTGCTGTGGCATTGGTGATCAAACAGGATGGATGATCTTAGTTTGATCCCAATGGGATGATCTGATCTTGCATTGAGTTGTGGTGATGTTAGGTACACAAAGAAGTGATACAGTGACAAGCCAAACCAAAGTGTGAAGACAAAAGGTCTAGTTCCATTGCAAATCATCACTGGATGTGTTAATCCATAATCTACAGGAAGTGTAGTGTGATTGATTATGCAATGAGAGGATGCCATTGTATAATACCATAGGACATGTTCAGTCCATAGTCTACAGGAAGTGTAGCATGGGTTATTATACAGTGAGAACTTGTCTTGTGAGGACTCTCTATGGTGATTCAAACACCCTAGTTCCTGGTTTAAGGAAGAGAGCAGCTCACAAGGCCAAGACCATCACCAAAGTCTTGGAAGACCGGTGGTCCTAAGGCCATGGATAGCTCACGCTTCTCACAAGCTCAGCTCCTCCTATACTCGGAGTTAAGCTTGAGGGGGAGTCTTAATGAGTGTGATCCATGGTCCAGTATGAAGGCATTGCAAAGGCTTCAACAAAGGATCATCAACCGGAGTTATTCTAGGCTGTGTGTGTATGAAGGTTCATGAAGCTGAAGAATCCACACAGTCTTCCATTAAGTTGGTGTTGCCATGAAGAGGGTGCAACAGCCTAGTATGAGGGATTCAAGTGACTATAATCCAGTCACTCCTCACCAAAACAAAAGGGAAGTTTCCCTAAACTCAATTCAATTCAATACATTCATCATTTCAAATCAAAGTCTAGAAATGATACTTAAAATGTTTGAATGGATTGTGTGACGTTTCTTGATAAGTACTGATGCACCTTTGGGATAATGTATCAGGTACCATTGCTTGAGTCTCACTAAAGATGTTCCTGGTCATTTCCTAGCTTCTCTAAGGTGGCTGTGAAGTCTGTTGAGAGGGGGAGATCCAAACCAGTTCTATGAAGAGGGCAAGCATAGTTTGAAGTGTTGATCAGCCTGACTGGTGTTTTGAAGATGATCTGGTCGTGTCCTAGCTTCTCTAAGATGGCTGTGAAGTCAGTTGAGAGGGGGAGACTTCAAACCGGTTCCATGAAGAGGTGAAGCTGAAGTGTGAAGTGTGCGCAAAGCTGTGAAGTGTTGCTGCACCTATTAGGCCGTGATCCAGAGCTTCTTGTGTCCAACCACACTGGTTCTAAGGCACAAGAGCTCACTGGCCAATCCCTAGGCTTTGGAGAGCTCTACTCTTTTTCCCTTGCAAGGTTTTGTCCCAATGGGTTTTCCTTGTAAGGTTTTTAATGAGGGAGACTCTTCAGAGTTCCAAGCTTGGCTTAGGATCTCCTAAAGTCAAGCTTGAGGGGGAGTGTTGAACTGAAGAGAAGATAGAGCTTGTACAATAATAGGGCAAGCTCTAGAAAATGTCCAGAAGAGTTCAATCAAGCTTCAGAAGTGTTCTGAAGTAGTTATCTTGAGAAGTTAAGTCTAGGAAAGACTTAGACTGATCATGTTAAGGGTTTGGAGGAGTTAGAGAGAAGATGGCCATAGGTGCAAAGCTAGGGCGAATGGTACGGCCTTGTACGGTCTAGGGTGAATCATGAAGGTGTTTGGGGTCAGTCAAGAAGGAGATAAGGCATTGTGCATAGTTAGGGATAGTGGTACGGACAGGAGGTCCGTACCATCAACCGTACGGCCACTCCACACGCCCAAGTCATCCGGTTCAGCCCAAATCAAGATGTGCAATGTGTGGGCGGTTCAATCTGATCTTATGTGACCGTTTGGGATACTTGGAGGGAAGGGAAGATTCAAATGGATAAGGTGAGCTGTTGGTATGAGCTGGAAAGGGAAAGGTGCTTTACCTTTACAGCCTTGACTCATCTTATCCATCCAATTCAAATGAAGCAATCTAAGCCCTTTACCTTGAGTCAAAGTCGCCAGCTAGCTCCAGCCACATCAAGACCAGTCTTCTCTCATCCTAACCATCCATTTATCTTTAATTTACAGCCTTAGGATCTAGGTTTATGATCTGAGTTGTGTAAAGGCATAAATAAGCCTCTTAGGATCATTTTGTAACTTTTAAGCTAAGAGAGTCTCTCTTCTTCATAAACTTGTTCTTGGATCTTATTCTCTGGTTACTAAGTCTCTCTAATCTCCCATACACGTTCCTAATCTCTTAGTCTCTCCCATACTCTCTCTGATTCTCTTAAACTCATTTCTATTCTTCATACTTCATCATACACAAATCTCTCATCTGTTCTTACATCACTCAAGCTCTTGTACTCTGAAAATCTCACACGAAGAAGTTATCCCACTTTCAAATCAGGTGATTCCAGCTTTCAAGTTTGGGAATAGCACAGCTTCTTCATCGTTCCAATCAAACCAGGATGAATCACTTTGTGAAAAGCTTGATTTGGATACAAAAAGTGGTGGAGAATCACCAGGAAGTTTAATAAACCCATAGGAGTTGGGATGAAGAAGTTATCCCACATTCAAATAACGTGATTCCAGTTTCCCAGTTTGGGAATAGCACAGCTTGTTCGTCGTTCCAATCAAACCAGGATGAATCACTTTGTTAGAAGCTTGATTTAGATACATAAAGTGGTGGAGAATCACTAAGAAGTTGAATAAATCCCATAGGATTTGGCAAGAAGAAGTTATCCCACTTTCAAATCAGGTGATTCCAGTTTCCCAGTTTGGGTATAGCACAGCTTC
The DNA here is from genome assembly GCF_020379485.1 of Brassica napus. Taxonomy (NCBI): domain Eukaryota; kingdom Viridiplantae; phylum Streptophyta; class Magnoliopsida; order Brassicales; family Brassicaceae; genus Brassica; species Brassica napus. The sequence continues at coordinate 642,493 of NW_026014884.1, forward strand.
TTCATCGTTCCAATCAAACCAGGATGAATCACTTTGTGAAAAGCTTGATTTGGATACAAAAAGTGGTCGAGAATCACCAGGAAGTTTAATAAATCTCATAGGAGTTGGGATGAAGAAGTTATCCCACTTTGAAATCAGGTGATTCTAGTTTCCTAGTTTGGGAATAGCACAGCTTCTTCGTCGTTCCAATCAAAACAGGATGAATCACTTTGTAAGAAGCTTGATTTGGATACATAAAGTGGTGGAGAATCACCAGGAAGTTGAATAAATCTCATAGGAGTTGGCATGAAGAAGTTATCCCACTTTCAAATCAGGTGATTCCAGTTTCCCAGTTTGGGAATAGCACAGCCTCTTCGTCGTTATAATCAAGACAGGATGAATCACTTTGTAAGAAGCTTGATTTGGATACATAAAGTGGTGGAGAATCACCAGGAAGTTGAATAAATCTCATAGGAGTTGGCATGAAGAAGTTATCCCACTTTCAAATCAGGTGATTCCAGTTTCCCAGTTTGGGAATAGCACAGCTTCTTCGTCGTTCCAATCAAACCAGGATGAATCACTTTGTAAGAAGCTTGATTTGGATACATAAAGTGGTGGAGAATCACCAGGAAGTTGAATAAATCTCATAGGAGTTGGCATGAAGAAGTTATCCCACTTTCAAATCAGGTGATTCCAGTTTCCCAGTTTGGGAATAGCACAGCTTCTTCGTCGTTCCAATCAAACCAGGATAAATCAATTTGTGAGAAGCTTCATTTGGATACATAAAGTGGTGGAGAATCACCAGGAAGTTGAATAAATCTCATAGGAGTTGGCAAGAAGAAGTTATCCCACTTTCAAATAAGGTGATTCCAGTTTCCCAGTTTGGGAATAGCACAGCTTCTTCATCGTTCCAATCAAACCAGGATGAATCACTTTGTGAAAAGCTTGATTTGGATACATAAAGTGGTGGAGAATCACCAGGAAGTTTAATAAACCCATAGGAGTTGGGATGAAGAAGTTATCCCACTTTAAATAACGTGATTCCAGTTTCCCAGTTTGGGAATAGCACAGCTTGTTCGTCGTTCCATCAAACCAGGATGAATCACTTTGTAAGAAGCTTGATTTAGATACATAAAGTGGTGGAGAATCACCAGGAAGTTGAATAAATCCCATAGGATTTGGCAAGAAGAAGTTATCCCACTTTCAAATTAGGTGATTCCAGTTTCCCAGTTTGGGTATAGCACAGCTTCTTCATCGTTCCAATCAAACCAGGATGAATCACTTTGTGAAAAGCTTGATTTGGATACAAAAATTGGTCGAGAATCACCAGGAAGTTTAATAAATCTCATAGGAGTTGGGATGAAGAAGTTATCCCACTTTGAAATCAGGTGATTCCAGTTTCCTAGTTTGGGAATAGCACAGCTTCTTCGTCGTTCCAATCAAAACAGGATGAATCACTTTGTAAGAAGATTGATTTGGATAAATAAAGTGGTGGAGAATCACCAGGAAGTTGAATAAATCTCATAGGAGTTGGCATGAAGAAGTTATCCCACTTTCAAATCAGGTGATTCCAGTTTCCCAGTTTGGGAATAGCACAGCCTCTTCGTCGTTATAATCAAGACAGGATGAATCACTTTGTAAGAAGCTTGATTTGGATACATAAAGTGGTGGAGAATCACCAGGAAGTTGAATAAATCTCATAGGAGTTGGCATGAAGAAGTTATCCCACTTTCAAATCAGGTGATTCCAGTTTCCCAGTTTGGGAATAGCACAGCTTCTTCGTCGTTCCAATCAACCAGGATGAATCACTTTGTAAGAAGCTTGATTTGGATACATAAAGTGGTGGAGAATCACCAGGAAGTTGAATAAATCTCATAGGAGTTGGCATGAAGAAGTTATCCCACTTTCAAATCAGGTGATTCCAGTTTCCCAGTTTGGGAATAGCACCGCTTCTTCGTCGTTCTAATCAAAACAGGATGAATCACTTTGTAAGAAGCTTGATTTGGATACATAAGGAGGTGGAGAATCACCAGGAAGTTGAATAAATCTCATAGGAGTTGGCATGAAGAAGTTATCCCACTTTCAAATCAGGTGATTCCAGTTTCCCAGTTTGGGAATAGCACAGCTTCTTCGTCGTTCCAATCAAACCAGGATGAATCACTTTGTGAGAAGCTTGATTTGGATACATAAAGTGGTGGAGAATCACCAGGAAGTTGAATAAATCTCATAGGAGTTGGCAAGAAGAAGTTATCCCACTTTCAAATCAGGTGATTCCAGTTTCCCAGTTTGGGAATAGCACAGCTTCTTCATCGTTCCAATCAAACCAGGATGAATCACTTTGTGAAATGCTTGATTTGGATACATAAAGTGGTGGAGAATCACCAGGAAGTTTAATAAACCCATAGGAGTTGGCAAGAAGAAGTTATCCCACTTTCAAATCAGGTGATTCCAGTTTCCCAGTTTGGGAATAGCACAGCTTCATCATCGTTCCAATCAAACCAGGATGAATCACTTTGTGAAAAGCTTGATTTGGATACATAAAGTGGTGGAGAATCACCAGGAAGTTTAATAAACCCATAGGAGTTGGGATGAAGAAGTTATCCCACTTTCAAATCAGGTGATTCCAGTTTCCCAGTTTGGGAATAGCACAGCTTGTTCGTCGTTCCATCAAACCAGGATGAATCACTTTGTAAGAAGCTTGATTTAGATACATAAAGTGGTGGAGAATCACCAGGAAGTTGAATAAATCCCATAGGATTTGGCAAGAAGAAGTTATCCCACTTTCAAATTAGGTGATTCCAGTTTCCCAGTTTGGGTATAGCACAGCTTCTTCATCGTTCCAATCAAACCAGGATGAATCACTTTGTGAAAAGCTTGATTTGGATGCAAAAATTGGTGGAGAATCACCAGGAAGTTTAATAAATCTCATAGGAGTTGGCATGAAGAAGTTATCCCACTTTCAAATCAGGTGATTCCAGTTTCCCTGTTTGGGAATAGCACAGCTTCTTCATCGTTCTAATCAAAACAGGATGAATCACTTTGTAAGAAGCTTGATTTGGATACATAAAGTGGTGGAGAATCACCAGGAAGTTGAATAAATCTCATAGGAGTTGGCATGAAGAAGTTATCCCACTTTCAAATCAGGTGATTCCAGTTTCCCAGTTTGGGAATAGCACAGCTTCTTCGTCGTTCTAATCAAACCAGGATGAATCACTTTGTAAGAAGCTTGATTTGGATACATAAAGTGGTGGAGAATCACCAGGAAGTTTAATAAATCTCATAGGAGTTGGCATGAAGAAGTTATCCCACTTTCAAATCAGGTGATTCCAGTTTCCCAGTTTGGGAATAGCACCGCTTCTTCGTCGTTCTAATCAAAACAAGATGAATCACTTTGTAAGAAGCTTGATTTTGATACATAAAGAGGTGGAGAATCACCAGGAAGTTGAATAAATCTCATAGGAGTTGGATGAAGAAGTTATCCCACTTTCAAATCAGGTGATTCCAGTTTCCCAGTTTGGGAATAGCACAGCTTCTTTGTCGTTCCAATCAAACCAGGATGAATCACTTTGTGAGAAGCTTGATTTGGATACATAAAGTGGTGGAGAATCACCAGGAAGTTGAATAAATCTCATAGGAGTTGGCAAGAAGAAGTTATCCCACTTTCAAATCAGGTGATTCCAGTTTCCCAGTTTGGGAATAGCACAGCTTCTTCATCGTTCCAATCAAACCAGGATGAATCACTTTGTGAAAAGCTTGATTTGGATACATAAAGTGGTGGAGAATCACCAGGAAGTTTAATAAACCCATAGGAGTTTGGATGAAGAAGTTATCCCACTTTCAAATAACGTGATTCCAGTTTCCCAGTTGGGAATAGCACAGCTTGTTCGTCGTTCCATCAACCAGGATGAATCACTTTGTAAGAAGCTTGATTTTGATACATAAAGTGGTGGAGAATCACCAGGAAGTTGAATAAATCTCATAGGAGTTGGCAAGAAGAAGTTATCCCACTTTCAAATCAGGTGATTCCAGTTTCCCAGTTTGGGAATAGCACAGCTTCTTCAACGTTCCAATCAAACCAGGATGAACCACTTTGTGAAAAGCTTGATTTGGATACAAAAAGTGGTGGAGAATCACCAGGAAGTTTAATAAATCTCATAGGAGTTGGGATGAAGAAGTTATCCCACTTTCAAATTGTTGACTTGAAGAGTGAAATGGAGCCAAAGGAGAAGTATGGAGGAGTTTGGGTCTGGTGCAAAGATAGGGACAAGATCTTAAGAGATTGTCTATCAAGGCTTCATGAGGATTTAGAGAAGTCTAGAAGAGTCATGAAGGCTGTACAAAGATAGTGTTTAAGTCCAGGAGGGACTTAGACACCATTTGGAGATAGTTGGGTGATGGTGCAAAGATAGGGCGTCCCGAGGTTCAGACGGTACGAACGGACCGTGCAAAGTTAGGGCGACCCAAAGCATGATCTGGTTCATCTATTGAAGAAGCTTGGTGAACTTGTGCAAATATAGGGCGAGGTACGGACATCAGGTCCGTACCATCAACCGTACGGATGAGCAGGCCGTATCACTTTACCCGGATTGACCCGAAATGGAAATGTGCAAACTTAGGGAGCAAGGAGGAGTTATCTGAGCTTGTGACTGTTGGGAATGGATAAGAGAGGAGCTGGGCGTGACCTGTTGCTAGCTGGAAAGTAGCTGGTCAAAAGGTAAAGCACCTTTTGACCATGGAACACCACAAGGCTCCATCTTATCCATCCATTTCAAACATGGGCAATCTGAACCATCCAAGCTTCTCTTACCAGATTCCTTTAGCCAATCAGAGACCATCACCAAGATTGTGAAGACCAGATCCAAGACTACATCCTAGCCATTCATTCTCAAGTCATTTTTAGCCATTAGATTAAGGGTTTATGATTGCAAACTTGTAAAGCCTATATAAAGGCTATGTGTGGACGTTTTTGTAACCCTTAAGTGAGTAAGGGGGTTTCCCTTCTCCTTCTCTAATCTGAAACACTTTCTCTTAGTCTCTCTAGTCTCTCATCCTGAATATCTATACACGTTCTCAGTCTGGTCACTAATCTCTTAAACACTTAGACACACAAACACTCATTAAACTTCCTTTCTCTCAAATCGCTTCCAAGCTCTCTCTCTCTCTTTACCCATTTGGGTTTCATACACACATACAACCTGAGTACTCTTAAATCTCATATGGTATCAGAGCCAGGTTCATTAGAACTTGGTTCCAGCTTCCCCTAAGCTCAAAGCTCACTCCCATGCCATTTCCAAACCAAGAAGAAGCTTCATGTTCATTTGGCTGTTCAACCTCTTCAAGAAGAAGGTGTGCTCATCAATGGCGTCCAGAAGCTGTTCTTGGTCGTTCTCCACTCTCTCATGGTCGTCCTGAAGAAAGAAGGCCATTGGAAGCATGTCCAAGCCATTCCCATTCACTGTCCAAGAAGAAAGGTGAAAGCTTTCAACTTGTACCTGGTATGGCGACTCAAAAATGAAGAGAGGAGGTGTCTTAGGCATGGTGGGTTCAAGAGAAAGGTCCATGAAAGAAGGAGATGTAGGAGTTGACACCAACAGCTCGGATCTTCCCATGTACTAAGGAGTTTCAAGGAACTAACACTAGTTCCTTGGCTGTAAGGAAATCTCTTTCTCTTGTATAAAGCTTGAGTGTATGAACAGGTTGTGATGTTGTGATGTGATTGAAAACTTGTGGATGTTTAAAGATTGCTAGATATGAAATGTTTAGAATCTGTCCCAAGATACTTGAGAGTTGTGAATGGTGATTGAGAGTTGTAAAGCTTGCCTCGGTTCTACAATGATTGTATAGGATACTAGATGTGTCTGATCCTGGTTACTTTCATTGATTGAAACCGAGTAGTATAATAAAGCTTAGAGTGTTGTTGCTGCCTTAGGTTGATGCACTTGGATTCAAGTCTAAGATGCAGTTAAGGCAGAAGTAAAAATGGCCTAAGTAACTTGTATTGAATCTGTTTAGATCTTGCATATACTTAGAGAAATTGCTTGCAAAGATTAGAACTTGAATATGTCTTGTGTAATCTGTTGCAATGCTTGTGATATTGGTGATCAACCTTGATGATATTTCAAGGATTGATTCCAATACCTTTGTGTCTTATCTTTGCTGGAGTTTGAGTGGTGTTTCAGGTTCACAAGAAGTGTTCTTTGCTCACCATCCACCCAAGTAGAAGAGGAAGACTTTGCCATTGTTAAAGCAATGGAGAAAGACTTGTGTGTATGGCCGGTTAAGATAGCGCAGCTAGTGATAGTGATGTGCTCCTGGTTCATGGAGACACACAAGTAAAGGTCATCACCTAAGTCTTGGGGAGACTGATGACCTGAAGGCATTGGAGCTGAAGGCAATGGCAGATCGGTTGGGTTAAGCGCAGCTGTAGGTAGTGATGCGCTCCCGGTTTGAAGTCTCATTGAGGCTCACTTCAAGCTTGCACCTATACTAAGTCAAGTTTGAGGTGAGGATTCAAGTGAGCTATCAGAAGATCCTCTAAGCTCAATGACCTGGTTCCTCAAGGCCATTGCAAGCTGATCATGTGTAGATGCAGCCGAAGTAGAGGGAAGAAGAAAGCGACTCAATGAGCTTCTAATAAGAAGTACTTGGAGAGTAAGCTGAGGTATCTCCTCAGTGCAATGGTGGTTAAGTGGGGAAGTAAGCATCAAGTCTGAAGAAGATGGAGGTGTTCCCACAAGGTTGTTAGTGAGCTTGTGTGATGAAAGGAGAAGCTGTTAAGCTTAGCAAGTGAGGACTCAAGTGGCGAAATGAAGAGACCACTCCTCACCATCTTAAACAAGGGAGTAAACCTAGTCTCATCTATTTTAATATGTCTTGATAGGTCTATCTCTTGATTATACTCTGTGCTTTCCCTAATTTACATTAAGAGTTTATAACTTCTAGTAGAATGTCTAGGCTAATTGTTTTGAAAATATTTTGCTGCTGCATTGTCTTATTGATATTAAGTAATGTCTAGAGTCCCAAAATCTCATGTTCTGTTCATTGCATTGTCTTGTGTATTGCCATAGCTTGAAATCATCATGAATGTGTTGTAGAATTGAGTAGAATGTCTCTGCTGCTTGCATCATGATTGATAAGCTATTTTGCATACATAAGCACGTCTCATACTGTCTAAGTTCAATCCTGTTGTTATCTGATACTAGTGCCTATGTTTAATCCATTGATGAAAGTCTTGCATCAATTAGAAATTGTCTAAGTTGCTTGCATCATTGGTTTTGATTGAAACTGTTGTGCATAGCCTTGATATGGCTCATGGATTGAACCTGTTGCATTCATATAGCTAAAGCTTTAAGATTGTGCATTCATGTAGTAATGCATTTAAAAATGAGCCTAAATTGCAAATGTACTGATAAGCTTGCATTGCATTTAGAGAACTTAAAATAGAACTTGCATTGTCATTGTTAGAGATTGAAATCTACTTGTCTTGATTCAGTCCAGTTCTGATTGTTGCTATGCCATAGTTAAATCCATCAGTGATGTCTTATAAGCATTTAGAAGTATGTCTAAGCTATTTAAATCATTGGCTTTGATAAAACTAGTGAGCATAAGCATGAATTGAGTCACTCTTGTCGCCTTGATTGCATAAGTATCATCTAGGCTTGTGTTTCATTTGGGTTAAATCTATTTCATTCATATAGTGAGTATGTAACCTAATGCATTCATTTATTGTTGCATTTAAAAAAAAAAAAAAACTGAATTGATTGTCTTTGCTTGATTGTCTTGATTGTCTAGCTTATTTCAAGTATCATATATTATTGTGGCATTGGTGATCAAACAGGCTGGATAATCTTGGTTTGATTCCAATGGGATGATCTGATCTTGCATTGAGTTGTGGTGGTGTTAGGTACACAAGGAATGTGATACATGTAACTCGCCAACAACCAAGAATGTAAAGACAAAGGTCTTGTGCCATTGCATATCATCACTAGGACATGTTAGTCCATAATCTACAGGAAGTGTAGTGTGATAGAATATGCAATGAGAGATGGCCATTGCATAATACCATTGGACATATCTAGTCCTTAGTCTACAGGAAGTGTAGCATGGGTCATTATGCAATGAGAGGTGTGTCTTGTGAGACTCTCTATGGTGATTCAAACACCCTAGTTCCTGGTTAAGGAAGAGAGTAAACTCACAAGAAGAAAGCTATCATGAAAGATGATAGTTATTAGACCATGGAGATGCATAGGATCATCACAAGCTTAGCTCCTTCTAGTCTCGGTTCTAAGCTTGAGGGGGAGTCTTAATGCATATGATCCATGGTCAGTAACAAGTCTTTTGCAAAAGCTTCTACAAGGATCATCAACCGGACCAAGTCAGTGGCGTGTCTAGGCAAGAGGCTGTTCAGAGCAGCCTTGGCGAGTGAGGAAGAAGGCTCTCCATCAATGCGGCTTCAATGAGAGGTGATTGAGGAGAAGCTGATGAATCCATTCTGCCTTTCCAAGAAGTTGATGATGCCATGAAGATGGTGCATTGGCCGAGTTAGGAAACTCACAAAAACACAAGGGAAGTTCCCTTAGACTTTTAAACTCTTTCTTCAAATCTTCTTCATTCATCTTATTCATTGCTTGTGCGTGAAAAGATACTTAAAATGATTATGATTGAATTGTGAGATTGTGTGCATCAAGTGTGATGCAGGATATTCATTTTCTTGGTTTTGATAGGTACTGATGCACCTTTGGGATAATGTATCAGGTACCATTGCTTGATGCCTCATTAAACAGTTTCGGGTCATCTCTTAGCTTCTCTAAAGAGGCTGTAAGTCTGTTGAGAGGGGGAGATTCCAAACCTGGTCGATGAAGAAGGCAAGCCGTGTGTGAAGTGATTGATCAGCCTCACTGGTGTTTTGAAGATGATCTGGTCGTGTCCTAGCTTCTCTAAGATGGCTGTGAAGTCAGTTGAGAGGGGGAGACTTCAAACCGGTTCCATGAAGAGGTGAAGCTGAAGTGTGAAGTGTAGGCAAAGCTGTGAAGAGTTGCTGCACCTATTAGGCCGTGATCCAGAGCTTCTTGTGTCTAACCACATTGGTTCTAAGGCACAAGAGCTCACTGGCCAATCCCTAGGCTTTGGAGAGCTCTACTCTTTTTCCCTTGCAAGGTTTTGTCCCAATGGGTTTTCCTTGTAAGGTTTTTAATGAGGGAGACTCTTCAGAGTTCCAAGCTTGGCTTAGGATCTCCTAAAGTCAAGCTTGAGGGGGAGTGTTGACTTGAAGAGTGAAATGGAGCCAAAGGAGAAGTATGGAGGAGTTTGGGTCTGGTGCAAAGATAGGGACAAGATCTTAAGAGATTGTCTATCAAGGCTTCATGAGGATTTAGAGAAGTCTAGAAGAGTCATGAAGGCTGTACAAAGATAGTGTTTAAGTCCAGGAGGGACTTAGACACCATTTGGAGATAGTTGGGTGATGGTGCAAAGATAGGGCGTCCCGAGGTTCAGACGGTACGAACGGACCGTGCAAAGTTAGGGCGACCCAAAGCATGATCTGGTTCATCTATTGAAGAAGCTTGGTGAACTTGTGCAAATATAGGGCGAGGTACGGACATCAGGTCCGTACCATCAACCGTACGGATGAGCAGGCCGTATCACTTTACCCGGATTGACCCGAAATGGAAATGTGCAAACTTAGGGAGCAAGGAGGAGTTATCTGAGCTTGTGACTGTTGGGAATGGATAAGAGAGGAGCTGGGCGTGACCTGTTGCTAGCTGGAAAGTAGCTGGTCAAAAGGTAAAGCACCTTTTGACCATGGAACACCACAAGGCTCCATCTTATCCATCCATTTCAAACATGGGCAATCTGAACCATCCAAGCTTCTCTTACCAGATTCCTTTAGCCAATCAGAGACCATCACCAAGATTGTGAAGACCAGATCCAAGACTACATCCTAGCCATTCATTCTCAAGTCATTTTTAGCCATTAGATTAAGGGTTTATGATTGCAAACTTGTAAAGCCTATATAAAGGCTATGTGTGGACGTTTTTGTAACCCTTAAGTGAGTAAGGGGGTTTCCCTTCTCCTTCTCTAATCTGAAACACTTTCTCTTAGTCTCTCTAGTCTCTCATCCTGAATATCTATACACGTTCTCAGTCTGGTCACTAATCTCTTAAACACTTAGACACACAAACACTCATTAAACTTCCTTTCTCTCAAATCGCTTCCAAGCTCTCTCTCTCTCTTTACCCATTTGGGTTTCATACACACATACAACCTGAGTACTCTTAAATCTCATACAAATCAGGTGATTCCAGCTTTCAAGTTTGGGAATAGCACAGCTTCTTCATCGTTCCAATCAAACCAGGATGAATCACTTTGTGAAAAGCTTGATTTGGATACAAAAAGTGGTGGAGAATCACCAGGAAGTTTAATAAACCCATAGGAGTTGGGATGCAGAAGTTATCCCACTTTCATATAACGTGATTCCAGTTTCTCAGTTTGGGAATAGCACAGCTTGTTTGTCGTTCCAATCAAACCAGGATGAATCACTTTGTAAGAAGCTTGATTTAGATACATAAAGTGGTGGAGAATCACCAGGAAGTTGAATAAATCTCATAGGAGTTGGCAAGAAGAAGTTATCCCACTTTCAAATCAGGTGATTCCAGTTTCCCAGTTTGGGAATAGCACAGCTTCTTCATCGTTCCAATCAAACCAGGATGAATCACTTTGTGAAAAGCTTGATTTGGATACATAAAGTGGTGGAGAATCACCAGAAAGTTGAATAAATCTCATAGGAGTTGGCACGAAGAAGTTATCCCACTTTCAAATCAGGTGATTCCAGCTTTCAAGTTTGGGAATAGCATAGCTTCTTCATCGTTCCAATCAAACCAGGATGAATCACTTTGTGAAAAGCTTGATTTGGATGCAAAAAGTGGTGGAGAATCACCAGGAAGTTTAATAAACCCATAGGAGTTGGGATGAAGAAGTTATCCCACTTTCAAATAACGTGATTCCAGTTTCCCAGTTTGGGAATAGCACAGCTTGTTCGTCGTTCCATCAAACCAGGATGAATCACTTTGTAAGAAGCTTGATTTTGATACATAAAGTGGTGGAGAATCACCAGGAAGTTGAATAAATCTCATAGGAGTTGGCAAGAAGAAGTAATCCCACTTTCAAATCAGGTGATTCCAGTTTCCCAGTTTGGGAATAGCACAGCTTCTTCAACGTTCCAATCAAACCAGGATGAACCACTTTGTGAAAAGCTTGATTTGGATACAAAAAGTGGTGGAGAATCACCAGGAAGTTTAATAAATCTCATAGGAGTTGGGATGAAGAAGTTATCCCACTTTCAAATCAGGTGATTCCAGCTTTCAAGTTTGGGAATAGCACAGCTTCTTCATCGTTCCAATCAAACCAGGATGAATCACTTTGTGAAAAGCTTGATTTGGATACAAAAAGTAGTGGAGAATCACCAGGAAGTTTAATAAACCCATAGGAGTTGGGATGCAGAAGTTATCCCACTTTCATATAACGTGATTCCAGTTTCTCAGTTTGGGAATAGCACAGCTTGTTTGTCGTTCCAATCAAACCAGGATGAATCACTTTGTAAGAAGCTTGATTTAGATACATAAAGTGGTGGAGAATCACCAGGAAGTTGAATAAATCTCATAGGAGTTGGCAAGAAGAAGTTATCCCACTTTCAAATCAGGTGATTCCAGTTTCCCAGTTTGGGAATAGCACAGCTTCTTCATCGTTCCAATCAAACCAGGATTAATCACTTTGTGAAAATCTTGATTTGGATACAAAAAGTGGTGGAGAATCACCAGGAAGTTTAATAAATCTCATAGGAGTTGGGATGAAGAAGTTATCCCACTTTCAAATCAGGTGATTCCAGTTTCCTAGTTTGGGAATAGCACAGCTTCTTCGTCGTTCTAATCAAAACAGGATGAATCACTTTGTAAGAAGCTTGATTTGGATACATAAAGTGGTGGAGAATCACCAGGAAGTTGAATAAATCTCATAGGAGTTGGCAAGAAGAAGTTATCCCACTTTCAAATCAGGTGATTCCAGTTTCCCAGGTTGGGAATAGCACAGCTTCTTCGTCGTTCTAATCAAAACAGGATGAATCACTTTGTGAGAAGCTTGATTTGGATACAAAAAGTGGTGGAGAATCACCAGGAAGTTTAATAAATCTCATAGGAGTTGGGATGAAGAAGTTATCCCACTTTCAAATCAGGTGAATCCAGTTTCCTAGTTTGGGAATAGCACAGCTTCTTCGTCGTTCTAATCAAAACAGGATGAATCACTTTGTAAGAAGCTTGATTTGGATACATAAAGTGGTGGAGAATCACCAGGAAGTTGAATAAATCTCATAGGAGTTGGCATGAAGAAGTTATCCCACTTTCAAATCAGGTGATTCCAGTTTCCCAGTTTGGGAATAGCACCGCTTCTTCGTCGTTCTAATCAAAACAGGATGAATCACTTTGTAAGAAGGTTGATTTGGATACATAAAGAGGTGCAGAATCACCAGGAAGTTGAATAAATCTCATAGGAGTTGGATGAAGAAGTTATCCCACTTTCAAATCAGGTGATTCCAGTTTCCCAGTTTGGGAATAGCACAGCTTCTTCGTCGTTCCAATCAAACCAGGATGAATCACTTTGTGAGAAGCTTGATTTGGATACATAAAGTGGTGGAGAATCACCAGGAAGTTGAATAAATCTCATAGGAGTTGGCAAGAAGAAGTTATCCCACTTTCAAATCAGGTGATTCCAGTTTCCCAGTTTGGGAATAGCACAGCTTCTTCATCGTTCCAATCAAACCAGGATGAATCACTTTGTGAAAAGTGTTGAGATGAGCTGAGTATATGGAGATGAAGAGATAAGGAGTTGAAGAGAAGAGGAGATGAAGTACTTAGGGAAGTTTGGGAGAGTATGGTACGGCAGGCCGTACAAGGCCGTACAAGGCCGTACCATCCAAACCTCAACCAAAACTTACCATAACTTATCCAAGTGAGACGGTAACTAAGGAGGAGTGACTTGGGTAGCTTAGGGAGAGGATCAGACCGTTGAGAGGATAAGGGAACGCGGTGCCAGGCTGGAACAGGCTGGAAAGCTGAAGCACCTTTAGTCCAAGATGCCATAAGCGTGTGAGCCATCCTGACCAATCATTCAAAAGGCGCCCTTGACTCCACACGGTTGAATAGTGCTCAGTTCCCTTCTTGTAAACCCTTGTGTCTCTCTTATAAATATGTAACCTCACTCATTAATAAGATTAAGCAAGTTTTGAGACTCTCTCTTAGTCTTTAAATCTCAATGGTTCCATATTAGACTCCTAATCTCATTTCATACTCTAATCTTCACTAAATCGTTTTTAGTCTTTCCTAAACACTCAGATTACTCTAAACATTACTAAAAATCATATGGTATCATAGCCAGGTTAGTGAGAACCTGAGTTCGTGTTAGGCTCTTTGGAGATTCAAGATTGAAGCTTTGAAGAGTTTGGTTGGTGTTCTTGTGTTCTTGGGAGGTTCCGGGTATTGTCCGAGTTCAAAGACTAGTTTTTAGTGTGTTTCTGAAGCTGTGAGGTTGAAGACCGAGGCAGTGAGTGTTCTTACAAGTCTTTTAACTCAAGATCCAGTTTGTGAAGTCTAGAGAAGTCATCGTTCATCATGGAGAGTGGTATGAACATGAACATGAAGGTAGCGGTTTGCTTCAAGGGAACCAACTACTTGGTGTGGTCTCGGATGGTGAGAACCACGGTGGGAAGCAAAGGGCTTTGGAAGCACATCACGCCAGGAGAAGCTCCAAAGCTCATCACCCAAGGAGAAACTGAAGGAGAAGCCGCAAGCAAAGCGGAAGAGAAGTGGCATCAGGAGGACATGTTGGTGATGTCAGTGCTGCATGCTTCACTTGAGCCGGCGATTCTAGATGCATACAGTTACTGTGAATCAGCTAAAGAGCTGTGGGATACGTTGAAGAAGGTGTATGGGAATACATCAAACCTGAGCCGTGTGTTTGAGGTGAAGCAGGCTATAAACAACTTGGTACAAGAGGATATGGAGTTCACCAAGCATCTAGGGAGGTTCAGAACACTCTGGTCCGAGCTGGAGATGTTGAGGCCAAGCACTACAGATGCAGATGAGCTCAACAAAAGAAGAGAGCAAGACAAGGTCTTTGGGCTACTCCTCACCATGAATCCGGCGTACAATGGTCTTATCCAACACTTGCTTAGAGAGGACACACTACCTGATCTTGAAGAAGTGTGCGCAAGGATTCAGAAGGAACAAGGCTCTATTGGGTTGTTTGGAAAGAAAGGAGAGCTATCTCTCGTAAATCAAGCAACTCAAGAGGAGGGAGGGGAAGCTCCACAAGCACACAAGGCTGCGCATGGGAAGTATGATGAGAGGAGGTTCAATGGGAACTGTGATCACTGCAAGAAGCATGGCCACAAGAAGAGCCAATGCTGGATACTCCATCCCCATCTCAAGCCGGCAAAGTTTATGAAAGACAGAGAGGCAAGGGCTAATATCTCAGATGGAGCAAGCGCAAGTGGAGCAGGTACTAGCAAAGGGAAGGAGATAGATGGGCGTGAAGCAGGTGATGGGAGGTCTCTTGTTGCCTACACTGGAGCCCCAAGCAACCGTGGGAACTATGATCAAGAGTATCTAAGGAAATCCGACCTGGATGCTCTCATTAAGCTCTTCAAGGAGCATGGTAACAGTTTTGGATATTCCTTTGGTGCTAGGGCTATAGGGAATGATGAGAATCCAACTAGCATTGATAGGATGCATGAAAGTGTGATAGAGATAATAAACCAATCTAGAACGGACAGTTTTGCTAGGAATGATCATGCATTCAAACCATCTAGTATACTTGCTCATATTGCTAGTTCACATACCATCAAGCCTTTAGTAGTTGATTCTGGTGCATCTCATCATATGATAAGTGACACTAGTTTGATTAAAAACATTGTACCAATGAATGGAAATGTGATGATAGCTAATGGAGATAAGATACCTATTAGAGGAATAGGAAGTCTTAAACTGTTTGATAAGGAAACTAAAGCCTTTTATATGCCTGAATTTACTTCAAACTTGTTATCTGTTAAGAAATGTGCTACTGATTTGCAATGCAATGTCATATTCAGTCCTAATGATGTGAAGTTTCAGGATATTAAAAGCAGCAAGATGATTGGAAAGGGAGTTACTAAAGGAGAATTGTATTTACTTGAAGATCTTGCTCCTGTTTCTAGTTATAGCTGCTCGTTTACTTCTGTTTCTGGTTCTAGTTTAAGTAAAAATGCATTGTGGCATGCTAGATTAGGACACCCTCATAATAAGGCTTTAAAACTGATGTTGCCAGGTGTTTCCTTTGAGAATAATGAGTGTGAAGCTTGCATTTTAGGCAAGCATTGTAAGACTGTCTTTACTAAATCTACTACGGTTTATGAGAAGTGTTTTGATTTGATTCATTCTGATGTTTGGACTGCTCCTTGCTTATCTAGAGACAATCAAAAGTATTATGTAACTTTCATTGATGAAAAATCCAAATACACCTGGTTAACTTTAATTCCAACCAAAGATAGGGTACTTGATGCATTTAAGAACTTTCAATCATATGTGACTAACCATTATAATGCCAAGATAAAGATTTTCAGGTCAGATAATGGAGGAGAGTACACGGGACAAGCATTCAAGCTCCATCTATCTCAGCATGGAATACTACATCAGACAAGCTGTCCCTATACTCCACAACAGAATGGTGTGGCTGAGAGAAAGAATAGGCATCTGATGGAAGTGGCCAGGTCCATGATGTTTCAAACCAATGTACCCAAGAAGTTCTGGAGTGATGCGGTCACTACAGCTTGTTATCTCATCAACAGAACACCAACTCTGATTCTGCAAGGGTTATCACCATTTGAGGTATTGAACCGATACAAGCCCTCATTGGAACATATGAAGATCTTTGGGTGTTTGTGTTTTGTGATGGTACCGGGAGAATTAAGAAACAAGCTTGAAGCTAGAAGCTCCAAGGCAATGTTTGTTGGATACTCATCAAGTCAGAAAGGATATAAGTGCTATGATCCTAACACAAGGAGAGTGTTAGTATCTAGAGAAGTGAAGTTTGTGGAAGAAAAAGGATATTATGAGGAGCAGATTCAAGAAGATTTGAAAGATCTCACTTCAGATAGAGCTGCAACCTTGAGGATAATACTAGAAGGACTTGGTATCAATATGGATCAAGGACAGCAAGAAGTAAGAGGCACTACACCAATACCGAATCATCAGACGTCCAATCTTGAACATGAGGGGGGGAATGGAACAGAAACTCAAACTCAAAGTCATGAAGAGAGTTCTGGTTCTCATGATCAAGCTGTGGAGTCAAATGATCAACAAGAAGGAGCTGAAGCAAGTCAGCTAAGGGATGAAGGAGCTGAAGCAAGTCAGCCAAGAGAAGAAGCAAGAGAAGAAAGTACACGAGAAGATGTACAAGACATGGAGTTACCGGCACAAGAAGGGCCAGTGTTGAGAAGAAGTACAAGGCTGAGAAAGGATCCTTCCAGTTGGGTAAACACGAGAGTGTACTACAATGCTCAAGCTGTGAAGCATCCTACTCAGGCCGTGTGTTCTTTCTCTCAATATCCAGAAGCACATTGTGCATTCATGGTAAACTTAGATGAGAATCACATTCCAAGAAGCTATGAAGAGGCAATGGAGGATAAGGAATGGAAGGAATCAGTAGGAGCTGAGGCAGGAGCTATGATAAAGAATGATACATGGTTTGAAAGTGAACTACCAAAAGGGAAGAAGGCAGTATCTAGTAGATGGATCTTCACAATCAAATACAAGGCTGATGGACAGATTGAGAGGAAGAAGACTAGATTAGTAGCAAGAGGGTTCACTCAAACATATGGAGAGGATTACATTGAGACATTTGCACCAGTAGCCAAGTTACATACCATTAGAATTGTACTAAGCTTGGCGGTTAACCTTGGATGGGGATTGTGGCAAATGGATGTGAAGAATGCATTCTTACAAGGAGAACTTGAGGATGAAGTCTACATGTATCCTCCACCAGGTCTTGAACATCTAGTGAAGAGAGGGAATGTACTGAGGCTAAAGAAGGCTATCTATGGGTTGAAGCAATCACCAAGAGCATGGTACAACAAGTTGAGCACAACTCTGAACGGCCAAGGTTTTAAGAAGTCAGAATTGGACCATACTCTCTTTACCCTCACTACTCCCTCAGGTATGGTTGCTCTCCTTGTGTATGTGGATGATATCATTATCACAGGAAGTGATAAGGAAGGTATCAAAGCAACCAAGGAGTTTCTAAAGTCTATGTTTGAAATAAAAGACTTGGGAGAAATGAAATACTTTCTTGGAATTGAGATTTGTAGATCCAAGGAAGGTTTGTTCATGTCCCAAAGGAAGTATACACTTGATCTTTTGAAAGGTGCAGGTGCTTATGGAGGCAAGACAGCAAAGATGCCAATGGAGGATGGCTACAAAGTACCAAGAGAGGGGGAGATTGAAGACAGCAAGCCATTTCATGATCCTAAACTCTATAGAAAACTTGTTGGCAAATTGATTTATCTAACCATCACAAGACCTGATATATGCTTTGCTGTGAATCAGGTGAGTCAACACATGCAGCTTCCCAAGGAACATCACTGGCGTATGGTGGAGAGGCTGCTGATGTATCTAAATGGCTCGCCGGATCAAGGTGTATGGATGGGGTGCAATGGAAGCACAGAAGTGGTGGGCTATTGTGATGCTGATTGGGCAGGTGATAGAGCTGACAGAAGATCAACAACCGGCTATTGCACATTCATTGGAGGCAACTTGGTGACTTGGAAGAGTAAGAAACAGAAGGTGGTGTCATGCTCTAGTGCAGAAGCTGAGTATAGAGCTATGCTGAAGCTTACAAACGAGCTAGTTTGGATCAAGGGCATCTTGAAGCATTTGGAGATAGCACAAGACACTCCAATGACAATGCATTGTGACAACCAGGCCGCCATTCACATAGCCTCCAACTCGGTGTTCCATGAGAGAACAAAGCACATTGAGGTTGATTGCCACAAGGTGAGGCAGATGATTGTCCTAGGAGTCATCTTGCCATGTTATACTAGGAGTGAAGATCAGTTGGCTGATGTATTCACCAAGGCTGCGAGGCAAAAGACAATGGAGTCCATTCATATCAGATTGGGCCTCATTGATCTTGGGAAGAGAAGCAGCTGATCCCCTTAGTCATGAGATCTTTACTCTTTTTCCCTCATTAAGGTTTTGTCCCAATGGGTTTTCCTTAGTGAGGTTTTTAATGAGGAAGATCTCATGGCTGTCCAAGCTTAGTCTTTCACAAAGCTAAGCTTGAGGGGGAGTGTTGAGATGAGCTGAGTATATGGAGATGAAGAGATAAGGAGTTGAAGAGAAGAGGAGATGAAGTACTTAGGGAAGTTTGGGAGAGTATGGTACGGCAGGCCGTACAAGGCCGTACAAGGCCGTACCATCCAAACCTCAACCAAAACTTACCATAACTTATCCAAGTAAGACGGTAACTAAGGAGGAGTGACTTGGGTAGCTTAGGGAGAGGATCAGACCGTTGAGAGGATAAGGGACGCGGTGCCAGGCTAGAACAGGCTGGAAAGCTGAAGCACCTTTAGTCCAAGATGCCATAAGCGTGTGAGCCATCCTGACCAATCATTCAAAAGGCGCCCTTGACTCCACACGGTTGAATAGTGCTCAGTTCCCTTCTTGTAAACCCTTGTGTCTCTCTTATAAATATGTAACCTCACTCATTAATAAGATTAAGCAAGTTTTGAGACTCTCTCTTAGTCTTTAAATCTCAATGGTTCCATATTAGACTCCTAATCTCATTTCATACTCTAATCTTCACTAAATCATTTCTAGTCTTTCCTAAACACTCAGATTACTCTAAACATTACTAAAAATCATAAAAAGCTTGATTTGGATACATAAAGTGGTGGAGAATCACCAGGAAGTTTAATAAACTCATAGGAGTTGGGATGAAGAAGTTATCCCACTTTCAAATAACGTGATTCCAGTTTCCCAGTTTGGGAATAGCACAGCTTCTTCGTCGTTCCAATCAAACCAGGATGAATCACTTTGTAAGAAGCTTGATTTGGATACATAAAGTGGTGGAGAATCACCAGGAAGTTGAATAAATCTCATAGGAGTTGGCATGAAGAAGTTATCCCACTTTCAAATCAGGTGATTCCAGTTTCCCAGTTTGGGAATAGCACAGCTTCTTCGTCGTTCCAATCAAACCAGGATGAATCACTTTGTGAAAAGCTTGATTTGGATACATAAAGTGGTGGAGAATCACCAGGAAGTTGAATAAATCTCATAGGAGTTGGGATGAAGAAGTTATCCCACTTTCAAATCAGGTGATTCC
The DNA here is from genome assembly GCF_020379485.1 of Brassica napus. Lineage (NCBI taxonomy): Eukaryota > Viridiplantae > Streptophyta > Magnoliopsida > Brassicales > Brassicaceae > Brassica > Brassica napus. The sequence goes on from NW_026014884.1 coordinate 661,873, forward strand.
AGTTTCCCAGTTTGGGAATAGCACAGCTTCTTCGTCGTTCCAATCAAACCAGGATGAATCACTTTGTGAAAAGCTTGATTTGGATACAAAAAGTGGTGGAGAATCACCAGGAAGTTGAATAAACTCATAGGAGTTGGGATGAAGAAGTTATCCCACTTTCAAATCAGGTGATTCCAGTTTCCCAGTTTGGGAATAGCACAGCTTCTTCGTCGTTCCAATCAAACCAGGATGAATCACTTTGTAAGAAGCTTGATTTGGATACATAAAGTGGTGGAGAATCACCAGGAAGTTGAATAAATCTCATAGGAGTTGGCATGAAGAAGTTATCCCACTTTCAAATCAGGTGATTCCAGTTTCCCAGTTTGGGAATAGCACAGCTTCTTCGTCGTTCCAATCAAACCAGGATGAATCACTTTGTGAAAAGCTTGATTTGGATACATAAAGTGGTGGAGAATCACCAGGAAGTTGAATAAATCTCATAGGAGTTGGCATGAAGAAGTTATCCCACTTTCAAATCAGGTGATTCCAGTTTCCAGTTTGGGAATAGCACAGCTTCTTCGTCGTTCCAATCAAACCAGGATGAATCACTTTGTGAAAAGCTTGATTTGGATACATAAAGTGGTGGAGAATCACCAGGAAGTTGAATAAATCTCATAGGAGTTGGGATGAAGAAGTTATCCCACTTTCAAATCAGGTGATTCCAGTTTCCCAGTTTGGGAATAGCACAGCTTCTTCGTCGTTCCAATCAAACCAGGATGAATCACTTTGTAAGAAGCTTGATTTGGATACATAAAGTGGTGGAGAATCACCAGGAAGTTGAATAAATCTCATAGGAGTTGGCATGAAGAAGTTATCCCACTTTCAAATCAGGTGATTCCAGTTTCCCAGTTTGGGAATAGCACAGCTTCTTCGTCGTTCCAATCAAACCAGGATGAATCACTTTGTGAAAAGCTTGATTTGGATACATAAAGTGGTGGAGAATCACCAGGAAGTTGAATAAATCTCATAGGAGTTGGGATGAAGAAGTTATCCCACTTTCAAATCAGGTGATTCCAGTTTCCCAGTTTGGGAATAGCACAGCTTCTTCGTCGTTCCAATCAAACCAGGATGAATCACTTTGTGAAAAGCTTGATTTGGATACATAAAGTGGTGGAGAATCACCAGGAAGTTGAATAAATCTCATAGGAGTTGGGATGAAGAAGTTATCCCACTTTCAAATCAGGTGATTCCAGTTTCCCAGTTTGGGAATAGCACAGCTTCTTCGTCGTTCCAATCAAACCAGGATGAATCACTTTGTAAGAAGCTTGATTTGGATACATAAAGTGGTGGAGAATCACCAGGAAGTTGAATAAATCTCATAGGAGTTGGCATGAAGAAGTTATCCCACTTTCAAATCAGGTGATTCCAGTTTCCCAGTTTGGGAATAGCACAGCTTCTTCGTCGTTCCAATCAAACCAGGATGAATCACTTTGTGAAAAGCTTGATTTGGATACATAAAGTGGTGGAGAATCACCAGGAAGTTGAATAAATCTCATAGGAGTTGGGATGAAGAAGTTATCCCACTTTCAAATCAGGTGATTCCAGTTTCCCAGTTTGGGAATAGCACAGCTTCTTCGTCGTTCCAATCAAACCAGGATGAATCACTTTGTAAGAAGCTTGATTTGGATACATAAAGTGGTGGAGAATCACCAGGAAGTTGAATAAATCTCATAGGAGTTGGCATGAAGAAGTTATCCCACTTTCAAATCAGGTGATTCCAGTTTCCCAGTTTGGGAATAGCACAGCTTCTTCGTCGTTCCAATCAAACCAGGATGAATCACTTTGTAAGAAGCTTGATTTGGATACATAAAGTGGTGGAGAATCACCAGGAAGTTGAATAAATCTCATAGGAGTTGGCATGAAGAAGTTATCCCACTTTCAAATCAGGTGATTCCAGTTTCCCAGTTTGGGAATAGCACAGCTTCTTCGTCGTTCCAATCAAACCAGGATGAATCACTTTGTGAAAAGCTTGATTTGGATACATAAAGTGGTGGAGAATCACCAGGAAGTTGAATAAATCTCATAGGAGTTGGGATGAAGAAGTTATCCCACTTTCAAATCAGGTGATTCCAGTTTCCCAGTTTGGGAATAGCACAGCTTCTTCGTCGTTCCAATCAAACCAGGATGAATCACTTTGTAAGAAGCTTGATTTGGATACATAAAGTGGTGGAGAATCACCAGGAAGTTGAATAAATCTCATAGGAGTTGGCATGAAGAAGTTATCCCACTTTCAAATCAGGTGATTCCAGTTTCCCAGTTTGGGAATAGCACAGCTTCTTCGTCGTTCCAATCAAACCAGGATGAATCACTTTGTAAGAAGCTTGATTTGGATACATAAAGTGGTGGAGAATCACCAGGAAGTTGAATAAATCTCATAGGAGTTGGCATGAAGAAGTTATCCCACTTTCAAATCAGGTGATTCCAGTTTCCCAGTTTGGGAATAGCACAGCTTCTTCGTCGTTCCAATCAAACCAGGATGAATCACTTTGTAAGAAGCTTGATTTGGATACATAAAGTGGTGGAGAATCACCAGGAAGTTGAATAAATCTCATAGGAGTTGGCATGAAGAAGTTATCCCACTTTCAAATCAGGTGATTCCAGTTTCCCAGTTTGGGAATAGCACAGCTTCTTCGTCGTTCCAATCAAACCAGGATGAATCACTTTGTAAGAAGCTTGATTTGGATACATAAAGTGGTGGAGAATCACCAGGAAGTTGAATAAATCTCATAGGAGTTGGCATGAAGAAGTTATCCCACTTTCAAATCAGGTGATTCCAGTTTCCCAGTTTGGGAATAGCACAGCTTCTTCGTCGTTCCAATCAAACCAGGATGAATCACTTTGTGAAAAGCTTGATTTGGATACATAAAGTGGTGGAGAATCACCAGGAAGTTGAATAAATCTCATAGGAGTTGGGATGAAGAAGTTATCCCACTTTCAAATCAGGTGATTCCAGTTTCCCAGTTTGGGAATAGCACAGCTTCTTCGTCGTTCCAATCAAACCAGGATGAATCACTTTGTAAGAAGCTTGATTTGGATACATAAAGTGGTGGAGAATCACCAGGAAGTTGAATAAATCTCATAGGAGTTGGCATGAAGAAGTTATCCCACTTTCAAATCAGGTGATTCCAGTTTCCCAGTTTGGGAATAGCACAGCTTCTTCGTCGTTCCAATCAAACCAGGATGAATCACTTTGTGAAAAGCTTGATTTGGATACATAAAGTGGTGGAGAATCACCAGGAAGTTGAATAAATCTCATAGGAGTTGGGATGAAGAAGTTATCCCACTTTCAAATCAGGTGATTCCAGTTTCCCAGTTTGGGAATAGCACAGCTTCTTCGTCGTTCCAATCAAACCAGGATGAATCACTTTGTAAGAAGCTTGATTTGGATACATAAAGTGGTGGAGAATCACCAGGAAGTTGAATAAATCTCATAGGAGTTGGCATGAAGAAGTTATCCCACTTTCAAATCAGGTGATTCCAGTTTCCCAGTTTGGGAATAGCACAGCTTCTTCGTCGTTCCAATCAAACCAGGATGAATCACTTTGTAAGAAGCTTGATTTGGATACATAAAGTGGTGGAGAATCACCAGGAAGTTGAATAAATCTCATAGGAGTTGGCATGAAGAAGTTATCCCACTTTCAAATCAGGTGATTCCAGTTTCCCAGTTTGGGAATAGCACAGCTTCTTCGTCGTTCCAATCAAACCAGGATGAATCACTTTGTAAGAAGCTTGATTTGGATACATAAAGTGGTGGAGAATCACCAGGAAGTTGAATAAATCTCATAGGAGTTGGCATGAAGAAGTTATCCCACTTTCAAATCAGGTGATTCCAGTTTCCAGTTTGGGAATAGCACAGCTTCTTCGTCGTTCCAATCAAACCAGGATGAATCACTTTGTGAAAAGCTTGATTTGGATACATAAAGTGGTGGAGAATCACCAGGAAGTTGAATAAATCTCATAGGAGTTGGGATGAAGAAGTTATCCCACTTTCAAATCAGGTGATTCCAGTTTCCCAGTTTGGGAATAGCACAGCTTCTTCGTCGTTCCAATCAAACCAGGATGAATCACTTTGTAAGAAGCTTGATTTGGATACATAAAGTGGTGGAGAATCACCAGGAAGTTGAATAAATCTCATAGGAGTTGGCATGAAGAAGTTATCCCACTTTCAAATCAGGTGATTCCAGTTTCCCAGTTTGGGAATAGCACAGCTTCTTCGTCGTTCCAATCAAACCAGGATGAATCACTTTGTGAAAAGCTTGATTTGGATACATAAAGTGGTGGAGAATCACCAGGAAGTTGAATAAATCTCATAGGAGTTGGGATGAAGAAGTTATCCCACTTTCAAATCAGGTGATTCCAGTTTCCCAGTTTGGGAATAGCACAGCTTCTTCGTCGTTCCAATCAAACCAGGATGAATCACTTTGTAAGAAGCTTGATTTGGATACATAAAGTGGTGGAGAATCACCAGGAAGTTGAATAAATCTCATAGGAGTTGGCATGAAGAAGTTATCCCACTTTCAAATCAGGTGATTCCAGTTTCCCAGTTTGGGAATAGCACAGCTTCTTCGTCGTTCCAATCAAACCAGGATGAATCACTTTGTAAGAAGCTTGATTTGGATACATAAAGTGGTGGAGAATCACCAGGAAGTTGAATAAATCTCATAGGAGTTGGCATGAAGAAGTTATCCCACTTTCAAATCAGGTGATTCCAGTTTCCCAGTTTGGGAATAGCACAGCTTCTTCGTCGTTCCAATCAAACCAGGATGAATCACTTTGTAAGAAGCTTGATTTGGATACATAAAGTGGTGGAGAATCACCAGGAAGTTGAATAAATCTCATAGGAGTTGGCATGAAGAAGTTATCCCACTTTCAAATCAGGTGATTCCAGTTTCCCAGTTTGGGAATAGCACAGCTTCTTCGTCGTTCCAATCAAACCAGGATGAATCACTTTGTAAGAAGCTTGATTTGGATACATAAAGTGGTGGAGAATCACCAGGAAGTTGAATAAATCTCATAGGAGTTGGCATGAAGAAGTTATCCCACTTTCAAATCAGGTGATTCCAGTTTCCCAGTTTGGGAATAGCACAGCTTCTTCGTCGTTCCAATCAAACCAGGATGAATCACTTTGTGAGAAGCTTGATTTGGATACATAAAGTGGTGGAGAATCACCAGGAAGTTGAATAAATCTCATAGGAGTTGGCATGAAGAAGTTATCCCACTTTCAAATCAGGTGATTCCAGTTTCCCAGTTTGGGAATAGCACAGCTTCTTCGTCGTTCCAATCAAACCAGGATGAATCACTTTGTGAAAAGCTTGATTTGGATACATAAAGTGGTGGAGAATCACCAGGAAGTTGAATAAATCTCATAGGAGTTGGGATGAAGAAGTTATCCCACTTTCAAATCAGGTGATTCCAGTTTCCCAGTTTGGGAATAGCACAGCTTCTTCGTCGTTCCAATCAAACCAGGATGAATCACTTTGTAAGAAGCTTGATTTGGATACATAAAGTGGTGGAGAATCACCAGGAAGTTGAATAAATCTCATAGGAGTTGGCATGAAGAAGTTATCCCACTTTCAAATCAGGTGATTCCAGTTTCCCAGTTTGGGAATAGCACAGCTTCTTCGTCGTTCCAATCAAACCAGGATGAATCACTTTGTGAAAAGCTTGATTTGGATACATAAAGTGGTGGAGAATCACCAGGAAGTTGAATAAATCTCATAGGAGTTGGGATGAAGAAGTTATCCCACTTTCAAATCAGGTGATTCCAGTTTCCCAGTTTGGGAATAGCACAGCTTCTTCGTCGTTCCAATCAAACCAGGATGAATCACTTTGTAAGAAGCTTGATTTGGATACATAAAGTGGTGGAGAATCACCAGGAAGTTGAATAAATCTCATAGGAGTTGGCATGAAGAAGTTATCCCACTTTCAAATCAGGTGATTCCAGTTTCCCAGTTTGGGAATAGCACAGCTTCTTCGTCGTTCCAATCAAACCAGGATGAATCACTTTGTAAGAAGCTTGATTTGGATACATAAAGTGGTGGAGAATCACCAGGAAGTTGAATAAATCTCATAGGAGTTGGCATGAAGAAGTTATCCCACTTTCAAATCAGGTGATTCCAGTTTCCCAGTTTGGGAATAGCACAGCTTCTTCGTCGTTCCAATCAAACCAGGATGAATCACTTTGTAAGAAGCTTGATTTGGATACATAAAGTGGTGGAGAATCACCAGGAAGTTGAATAAATCTCATAGGAGTTGGCATGAAGAAGTTATCCCACTTTCAAATCAGGTGATTCCAGTTTCCCAGTTTGGGAATAGCACAGCTTCTTCGTCGTTCCAATCAAACCAGGATGAATCACTTTGTAAGAAGCTTGATTTGGATACATAAAGTGGTGGAGAATCACCAGGAAGTTGAATAAATCTCATAGGAGTTGGATGAAGAAGTTATCCCACTTTCAAATCAGGTGATTCCAGTTTCCCAGTTTGGGAATAGCACAGCTTCTTCGTCGTTCCAATCAAACCAGGATGAATCACTTTGTGAGAAGCTTGATTTGGATACATAAAGTGGTGGAGAATCACCAGGAAGTTGAATAAATCTCATAGGAGTTGGCATGAAGAAGTTATCCCACTTTCAAATCAGGTGATTCCAGTTTCCCAGTTTGGGAATAGCACAGCTTCTTCGTCGTTCCAATCAAACCAGGATGAATCACTTTGTGAGAAGCTTGATTTGGATACATAAAGTGGTGGAGAATCACCAGGAAGTTGAATAAATCTCATAGGAGTTGGCATGAAGAAGTTATCCCACTTTCAAATCAGGTGATTCCAGTTTCCAGTTTGGGAATAGCACAGCTTCTTCGTCGTTCCAATCAAACCAGGATGAATCACTTTGTGAGAAGCTTGATTTGGATACATAAAGTGGTGGAGAATCACCAGGAAGTTGAATAAATCTCATAGGAGTTGGCATGAAGAAGTTATCCCACTTTCAAATCAGGTGATTCCAGTTTCCAGTTTGGGAATAGCACAGCTTCTTCGTCGTTCCAATCAAACCAGGATGAATCACTTTGTGAAAAGCTTGATTTGGATACAAAAAGTGGTGGAGAATCACCAGGAAGTTGAATAAATCTCATAGGAGTTGGGATGAAGAAGTTATCCCACTTTCAAATCAGGTGATTCCAGTTTCCCAGTTTGGGAATAGCACAGCTTCTTCGTCGTTCCAATCAAACCAGGATGAATCACTTTGTTAGAAGCTTGATTTGGATACATAAAGTGGTGGAGAATCACCAGGAAGTTGAATAAATCTCATAGGAGTTGGCAAGAAGAAGTTATCCCACTTTCAAATCAGGTGATTCCAGTTTCCCAGTTTGGGAATAGCACAGCTTCTTCGTCGTTCCAATCAAACCAGGATGAATCACTTTGTGAAAAGCTTGATTTGGATACAAAAAGTGGTGGAGAATCACCAGGAAGTTGAATAAATCTCATAGGAGTTGGGATGAAGAAGTTATCCCACTTTGAAATCAGGTGATTCCAGTTTCCCAGTTTGGGAATAGCACAGCTTCTTCGTCGTTCCAATCAAACAGGATGAATCACTTTGTAAGAAGCTTGATTTGGATACATAAAGTGGTGGAGAATCACCAGGAAGTTGAATAAATCTCATAGGAGTTGGCATGAAGAAGTTATCCCACTTTCAAATCAGGTGATTCCAGTTTCCCAGTTTGGGAATAGCACAGCTTCTTCGTCGTTCTAATCAAAACAGGATGAATCACTTTGTAAGAGGCTTGATTTGGATACATAAAGTGGTGGAGAATCACCAGGAAGTTGAATAAATCTCATAGGAGTTGGCATGAAGAAGTTATCCCACTTTCAAATCAGGTGATTCCAGTTTCCCAAATTGGGAATAGCACAGCTTCTTCGTCGTTCTAATCAAACCAGGATGAATCACTTTGTAAGAAGCTTGATTTGGATACATAAAGTGGTGGAGAATCACCAGGAAGTTTAATAAATCTCATAGGAGTTGGCATGAAGAAGTTATCCCACTTTCAAATCAGGTGATTCCAGTTTCCCAGTTTGGGAATAGCACAGCTTCTTCGTCGTTCTAATCAAAACAGGATGAATCACTTTGTAAGAAGCTTGATTTGGATACATAAAGTGGTGGAGAATCACCAGGAAGTTGAATAAATCTCATAGGAGTTGGATGAAGAAGTTATCCCACTTTCAAATCAGGTGATTCCAGTTTCCCAGTTTGGGAATAGCACAGCTTCTTCGTCGTTCCAATCAAACCAGGATGAATCACTTTGTGAGAAGCTTGATTTGGATACATAAAGTGGTGGAGAATCACCAGGAAGTTGAATAAATCTCATAGGAGTTGGCAAGAAGAAGTTATCCCACTTTCAAATCAGGTGATTCCAGTTTCCCAGTTTGGGAATAGCACAGCTTCTTCATCGTTCCAATCAAACCAGGATGAATCACTTTGTGAAAAGCTTGATTTGGATACATAAAGTGGTGGAGAATCACCAGGAAGTTTAATAAACCCATAGGAGTTGGGATGAAGAAGTTATCCCACTTTCAAATAACGTGATTCCAGTTTCCCAGTTTGGGAATAGCACAGCTTGTTCGTCGTTCCATCAAACCAGGATGAATCACTTTGTAAGAAGCTTGATTTGGATACATAAAGTGGTGGAGAATCACCAGGAAGTTGAATAAATCTCATAGGAGTTGGCAAGAAGAAGTTATCCCACTTTCAAATCAGGTGATTCCAGTTTCCCAGTTTGGGAATAGCACAGCTTCTTCATCGTTCCAATCAAACCAGGATGAATCACTATGTGAAAAGCTTGATTTGGATACAAAAAGTGGTGGAGAATCACCAGGAAGTTTAATAAACCTATAGGAGTTGGGATGAAGAAGTTATTGTTGAACTGGAGAGGAGATAGAGCTTGTACATTAATAGGGCAAGCTCTAGAAGATGTCCAGAAGAGTTCAATCAAGCTTCAGGAGTGCCCTGAAGTATCTATCTTGTGAAGATAAGTCCATGAGGGACGTAGACTGATCTGTAGAGGACATTGGAGGAGTTTAGAAGGAAATGGTCGATGGTGCAAAGTTAGGGTCGTCCGTACAGACGGCCGTACGGACTGTACGGACCGGTACAGACGAGGACGACCCGAAACACTTTATCTCCACCATTTGGAGTCATTTGGTGTTTGTGCAATAATAGGGCACAAGTGTACGGTTCTACCTATGTCCGTACACCCCCTGAAGTATGAGCAAGGTCCGGTTTAGCAAATGGCATCAAGAAAGCATCAAGAAGATGCTTTGTGCAAGTTATGAACCAATGGGAGTGGCCTTGGTTGAACCAGCACGTGATTGGCTCATCTTGGTCTTTGGACAGGCTGTCAAAAGCTGTAAAAGGAAGAGCAAGTTGGACTATGTACCTGGACTGATCTATGGACTGATTCAGGTGTAATGTTGGTGCATTCATAGCCAAGTATTCTCTCCTCCAATCACCAGCCACTACTCAGATTGCCAAGACCTCCAAGACCTGATCCAAGTCGTCCATTTCAAACCAGAAAATCCCCACTGTCCATCTCTTATCCTTAGATTAGGGTTTATGAGTTCCAACTTGTATTTTCCTATAAAAAGACCCTTAAGGGGCATTTGTAACTCTCAAGAGAGTTAGGGGGATTTCCCCTTCTCCTTCATAGTCTTTTGTTACTTTGAATCTCCCAATCTCTATTCTCTGGTTACTTAATCTCTCAGTCTCTCTAATCTCACAATCTCTCACCCAAAGTCTCTTAATCTCACGCCATTCTTATTCTTCCATCAGTCTCTTTGTTATTCTCTTCCATTGTTGAACAAGACTCAGTCCCAACCTGTGGAGGTTGATTCACCACGCCCACACACAGCCTGTGCTCTGAAAACCTCACATGGTATCAGAGCCAGGTTCATCAGAACTTGGTTCCAGCTTCCGCTCAAGCACAAGCTCAAGCACAAGCTCACTCCCTGTTTGGGAATAACACAGCTTCTTCGTCGTTCTAATCAAACCAGGATGAAGCACTTTGTAAGAAGCTTGATTTGGATAAATAAAGTGGTGGAGAATCACCAGGAAGTTGAATAAATCTCATAGGAGTTGGCATGAAGAAGTTATCCCACTTTCAAATCAGGTGATTCCAGTTTCCCAGTTTGGGAATAGCACAGCTTCTTCGTCGTTCTAATCAAACCAGGATGAATCACTTTGTAAGAAGCTTGATTTGGATACATAAAGTGGTGGAGAATCACCAGGAAGTTGAATAAATCTCATAGGAGTTGGCATGAAGAAGTTATCCCACTTTCAAATCAAGTGATTCCAGTTTCCCAGTTTGGGAATAGCACAGCCTCTTCGTCGTTCTAATCAAAACAGGATGAATCACTTTGTAAGAAGCTTGATTTGGATACATAAAGTGGTGGAGAATCACCAGGAAGTTGAATAAATCTCATAGGAGTTGGCATGAAGAAGTTATCCCACTTTCAATTCAGGTGATTCCAGTTTCCCAGTTTGGGAATAGCACAGCTTCTTCGTCGTTCTAATCAAACCAGGATGAATCACTTTGTAAGAAGCTTGATTTGGATACATAAAGTGGTGGAGAATCACCAGGAAGTTGAATAAATCTCATAGGAGTTGGCATGAAGAAATTATCCCAGTTTCAAATCTGGTGAGTCCAGTTTCCCCGTTTGGGAATAGCACAGCTTCTTCGTCGTTCCAATCAAACCAGGATGAATCTCTTTGTAAGAAGCTTGATTTGGATACATAATGTGGTGGAGAATCACCAGGAAGTTGAATAAATCTCATAGGAGTTGGCAAGAAGAAGTTATCCCACTTTCAAATCAGGTGATTCCAGTTTCCCAGTTTGGGAATAGCACAGCTTCTTCATCGTTCCAATCAAACCAGGATGAATCGCTTTGTAAGAATCTTGATTTGGATACAAAAAGTGGTGGAGAATCACCAGGAAGTTTAATAAATCTCATAGGAGTTGGCACGAAGAAGTTATCCCACTTTCAAATCAAGTGATTCCAGCTTTCAAGTTTGGGAATAGCACAGCTTCTTCATCGTTCCAATCAAACCAGGATGAATCACTTTGTGAAAAGCTTGATTTGGATACAAAAAGTGGTGGAGAATCACCAGGAAGTTTAATAAACCCATAGGAGTTGGGTTGAAGAAGTTACCCCACTTTCAAATAACGTGATTCCAGTTTCCCAGTTTGGGAATAGCACAGCTTGTTCGTCGTTCCAATCAAACCAGGATGAATCACTTAGTTAGAAGCTTGATTTTGATACATAAAGTGGTGGAGAACCACCAGGAAGTTGAATAAATCTCATAGGAGTTGGCAAGAAGAAGTTATCCCACTTTCAAATCAGGTGATTCCAGTTTCCCAGTTTGGGAATAGCACAGCTTCTTCATCGTTCCAATCAAACCAGGATGAATCACTTTGTGAAAAGCTTGATTTGGATACATAAAGTGGTGGAGAATCACCAGGAAGTTTAATAAACCCATAGGAGTTGGGATGAAGAAGTTATCCCACTTTCAAATAACGTGATTCCAAATACCCAGTTTGGGAATAGCACAGCTTGTTCGTCGTTCCATCAAACCAGGATGAATCACTTTGTAAGAAGCTTGATTTTGATACATAAAGTGGTGGAGAATCACCAGGAAGTTGAATAAATCTCATAGGAGTTGGCAAGAAGAAGTTATCCCACTTTCAAATCAGGTGATTCCAGTTTCCCAGTTTGGGAATAGCACAGCTTCTTCATCGTTCCAATCAAACTAGGATGAATCACTTTGTGAAAAGCTTGATTTGGATACAAAAAGTGGTGGAGAATCACCAGGAAGTTTAATAAACCCATAGGAGTTGGGATGAAGAAGTTATCCCACTTTCAAATAACGTGATTCCAGTTTCCCAGTTTGGGAATAGCACAGCTTCTTCATCGTCCCAATCAAACCAGGATGAATCACTTTGTAAGAAGCTTGATTTAGATACATAAAGTGGTGGAGAATCACCAGGAAGTTGAATAAATCTCATAGGAGTTGGCAAGAAGAAGTTATCCCACTTTCAAATCAGGTGATTCCAGTTTCCCGGTTTGGGAATAGCACAACTTCTTCATCGTTCCAATCAAACCAGGATGAATCACTTTGTGAAAAGCTTGATTTGGATACAAAAAGTGGTGGAGAATCACCAGGAAGTTTAATAAATCTCATAGGAGTTGGCACGAAGAAGTTATCCCACTTTCAAATCAGGTGATTCCAGCTTTCAAGTTTGGGAATAGCACAGCTTCTTCATCGTTCCAATCAAACCAGGATGAATCACTTTGTGAAAAGCTTGATTTGGATACAAAAAGTGGTGGAGAATCACCAGAAAGTTTAATAAACCCATAGGAGTTGGGTTGAAGAAGTTACCCCACTTTCAAATAACGTGATTCCAGTTTCCCAGTTTGGGAATAGCACAGCTTGTTCGTCGTTCCAATCAAACCAGGATGAATCACTTTGTTAGAAGCTTGATTTTGATACATAAAGTGGTGGAGAATCACTAAGAAGTTGAATAAATCCCATAGGATTTGGCAAGAAGAAGTTATCCCACTTTCAAATCAGGTGATTCCAGTTTCCCATTTTGGGTATAGCACAGCTTCTTCATCGTTCCAATCAAACCAGGATGAATCACTTTGTGAAAAGCTTGATTTGGATACAAAATGTGGTGGAGAATCACCAGGAAGTTTAATAAATCTCATAGGAGTTGGGATGAAGAAGTTATCCCACTTTGAAATCAGGTGATTCCAGTTTCCTAGTTTGGGAATAGCACAGCTTCTTCGTCGTTCCAATCAAAACAGGATGAATCACTTTGTAAGAAGCTTGATTTGGATACATAAAGTGGTGGAGAATCACCAGGAAGTTTAATAAATCTCATAGGAGTTGGGATGAAGAAGTTATCCCACTTTCAAATCAGGTGATTCCAGTTTCCCAGTTTGGGAATAGCACAACTTCTTCGTCGTTCTAATCAAAACAGGATGAATCACTTTCTAAGAAGCTTGATTTGGATACATAAAGTGGTGGAGAATCACCAGGAAGTTGAATAAATCTCATAGGAGTTGGCATGAAGAAGTTATCCCACTTTCAAATCAGGTGATTCCAGTTTCCCAGTTTGGGAATAGCACAGCTTCTTCGTCGTTCTAATCAAAACAGGATGAATCACTTTGTAAGAAGCTTGATTTGGATACATAAAGAGGTGGAGAATCACCAGGAAGTTGAATAAATCTCATAGGAGTTGGCATGAAGAAGTTATCCCACTTTCAAATCAGGTGATTCCAGTTTCCCAGTTTGGGAATAGCACAGCTTCTTCTTCGTTCCGATCAAACCAGGATGAATCACTTTGTGAAAATCTTGATTTGGATACATAAAGTGGTGGAGAATCACCAGGAAGTTTAATAAACCCATAGGAGTTGGCATGAAGAAGTTATCCCACTTTCAAATAACGTGATTCCAGTTTCCCAGTTTGGGAATAGCACAGCTTCTTCGTCGTTCCAATCAAACCAGGATGAATCACTTTGAAAGAAGCTTGATTTGGATACATAAAGTGGTGGAGAATCACCAGGAAGTTGAATAAATCTCATAGGAGTTGGCACGAAGAAGTTATCCCACTTTCAAATCAGGTGATTCCAGCTTTCAAGTTTGGGAATAGCATAGCTTCTTCATCGTTCCAATCAAACCAGGATGAATCACTTTGTGAAAAGCTTGATTTAGATGCAAAAAGTGGTGGAGAATCACCAGGAAGTTTAATAAACCCATAGGAGTTGGGATGAAGAAGTTATCCCACTTTCAAATAACGTGATTCCAGTTTCCCAGTTTGGGAATAGCACAGCTTGTTCGTCGTTCCATCAAACCAGGATGAATCACTTTGTAAGAAGCTTGATTTTGATACATAAAGTGGTGGAGAATCACCAGGAAGTTGAATAAATCTCATAGGAGTTGGCAAGAAGAAGTTATCCCACTTTCAAATCAGGTGATTCCAGTTTCTCAGTTTGGGAATAGCACAGCTTCTTCGTCGTTCTAATCAAAACAGGATGAATCACTTTGTAAGAAGCTTGATTTGGATACATAAAGTGGTGGAGAATCACCAGGAAGTTGAATAAATCTCATAGGAGTTGGCATGAAGAAGTTATCCCACTTTCAAATCAGGTGATTCCAGTTGCCCAGTTTGGGAATAGCACAGCTTCTTCGTCGTTCTAATCAAAACAGGATGAATCTGTGAGATTTTCAGAGCACAGGTTGTGTGGGCGTGGTGAATCAACCTCCACAGGTTGGGACTGAGTCTTGTTCAACAATGGAAGAGAATAACAAAGAGACTGATGGAAGAATAAGAATGGTGTGAGATTAAGAGACTTTGGGTGAGAGATTGAGAGATTAGAGAGATTGAGAGATTAGGTAACCAGAGAATAGAGATTGGGAGATTCAAAGTAACCAAAGACTATGAAGGAGAAGGGGAAATCCCCCTAACTCTCTTAAGAGTTACAAATCGCCATATACATCTGTTTATATAGACTTTTACAATCTGAGACATCATAAACCTATATCTAATGGCTGTAAATAACTTAAGAGGAATGGATGGTGTAGATGAGCTGGTCTTGTTGCAATCTGTGTAGTTGAATCTGATTGGCTGAAGCAGCTGGCGCCTATCTTTAATTCAAACCAGGGCTGTGCTGTGATTGGCTCTCCTTAAGCTCCTCCTAATCTGTCCACAGATCAGTCTAGGTTTATGGTCGTGGCTCCCCTTGCCTTTACAGTCAAAGCCAGCCTGTCCCATGACCAAACTCTCCAATCATATCACAGCACCTTATCTTCTTTGTCTTCTTCTCTTAAGAGCTTCTTTTGTCTTCTTCTCTTAAGAGCTGACCTATGCCCTATTTTTGCACAAACTTCATAACTTCTGAAATGATCGAGTTATGAGCTTTCGGGTCGGGACAGGTCCGTACGGATCCGTACGGTCCGTACACGTCCGTACCAAATCCGTACGGCCTCGCCCTAAGTTTGCACACTCGACCACCTGCTCCCAAAGATACTCCTAAGCCTCTCCTGACTTGGCCCTATCTTTGCACAACCATCAGATCGCTTCTGGACACTCTCAGACCCTCCTGAAGCCTTAGTAGACAATCCCTGAAGGACTTGCCCTATCTTTGCACAAGCACCAACTCAACTCATCACCTTTGCTTCTCCACTTCTTCTCTTCAAGTTAACACTCCCCCTCAAGCTTGACCTTAGCTGATCCTAAGTCAAGCTTGGAACCTTGAAGAATCCCCTCATTAAAAACCTTACAAGGAAAACCCTTTGGGACAAAACCTTGTATGGGAAAAAGAGTAGGTTCATCAAGGCCTGGGGATTGGCCAGTGAGCCCTTGTGCCTTAGAACCAGTGTGGTTGGACACAAGAAGCTCTGGATCAAGGCCTAATAGGTGCAACAACTCTTCACAGCTTTGCACACACTTCACACTTCAGCTTCACCTCTTCATGGAACTGGTTTGAAGTCTCCCCCTCTCAACTGACTTCTCAGCCATCTTAGAGAAGCTAGGACACGACCAGAGTATCTTCAAACACCAGTGAGCCTTATCAACACTTCACACACGGCTTGCCCTCCTCATAGACCTGGTTTGGATCTCCCCCTCTCAACAGACTTCACAGCCACCTTAGAGAAGCTAGGAAATGACCAGGAACACCTTTAGTGAGGCTCAAGCAATGGTACCTGATACATTATCCCAAAGGTGCATCAGTACCTATCAAAACCAAGAAAATGAATATCCTGCTGTTGAGAAGAGGTGATACATTGATAGAGGAAGAGTATTGGGGCAGATAGTAACTTTGGAGTTTTACCACAGTAACTTCGGTTTGACTGTGGTAACTAAGTTAAAAGCTTAGGAAGTTACTTTGCATCCCTTTGGAGAGTGGATCACGCCCAAGAGGAAGTCTGGATAAGGAAGGAGTAGTTTGGATAAGGTCTGGTCATAGCTGTAAAGGTAAAGCACCTTTACAGCCTGTCCAAGCATGTGAAGCATCTTTACAGCCTATCCCTTGACTTCACATGCTTATGATTTCGAAATCATCTTTGTATTATCCTTATCTCTTCATATATAACTTGTATCTGAGACATTAAATTAATTAATGGAGTTCTGAGTATTCTCTCTTGTTCTTTATTCTCTTAGTCTCTCTTAAATCTCCAAATCTACACTAATCATCTCTTGATATTTATTCATCACTCTACATACACAAAAGTGTATATGGTATCAGAGCCAGGTTGGCAAGGAAGGGAGTGGTGATTTGCGAGAATTTGTTGTGTGTTCTTGGTGTTCTTGAGCTGTTCTTGAGCTGTTCTTGAGCTGTTCTTCAGTTTCTGGGTATTTGGGAGGTTGTCTGGTCGATTCAAGCAACCTCAACAGGAGATGAAGCACAGGTTTAGTAAATCTTTGGGGCGTGAAGAAGAAATGGATGGAGTGTGTTCAAGATGGATAAAGGGAGCTTTGGAAAGCTGTGGGTTATGGAGCAGTCATGGAAAGGGGAAACCTTTCATGGAAATGGCTACTGAAGAAGGTCAGACAAGAGGTCTGAATCTGGGAAATGAAGTTGTTCAAGGAGACACTACAAAGAGTGAGATTGAAGCAACTTTAGGCAAGTCCAAGCCTGTAAGAGTCGTTGAGGACAAAGGGATGATCCGCGGCTTGAGACAAGGAAGGGATGAGTGTTATCAGCTTGTGGGAAGGCTGAGAGAAGTATGGTCAGAGTTAGATGTGGTGAAGGCACACACATCAAATCCGAGATGTGGTCAAGAAAGGAGGAGGTACAAGCTGTAAGAAGGGAAGGTTGAGAAAACTTTCTAAGGAGTGGTTAATGAAGAGAAGGGCATGGAGAAAGGGTAGCGAGTCTGAGCACTTAAGTGACAGGATGAGTGTGATCTTGAAGAGAATCAAGGATATACTTCAGCAGATGGTTATAGGAGAGTGTTCATACTCAGCTTACTTGGGAGAATCAGTAGAAGATGGTGTAAGTACAAGGAGGCAGGAGACCAAAGGAGGAGAGGATCCAATCACAAAGCAAGAATGGGATGAGTTTGTTAAGTGTGTGTATGAACTGGTTGCAAGAAAGAAGCAAGGTGCTCTATCTGCAAGTGAGAAGCAAAGCGATTCCTACACAGCCTCTAAACCTATCATAATTGATTCTGGAGCAACACATCATATGATCAGTGATAGGAGTCTGATAAGTGATGTCAGGGCTGCAACAGGGTGTGTTACCATAGCTAATGGCGCTCAGATCCCAGTAGAAGGAATGGGAAACCTCAAGCTGTTTGAGAAGAGCTCAACCGCCTTATATCTGCCTCAGTTCACTTCAAATCTGATATCTGTTAAGAAAGCTACAATTGATCTGGATTGTCAAGTAGTATTCAGGCCAAATGAAGTTGAGTTTCAAGATTTGAAGACTGGAAGAGTTATTGGCAGAGGGGACAGCAAGCATCACTTATATCATCTCCAAACAGCTAAGACTCTTAATCCCATTAACTCTATGTGCCTGAGTAGTGCTGCTGATAGGTGTGATAGTATGACTTGGCATGCTAGATTAGGACATCCTCATGCTCGTGCAATTGAGTTAATCATGCCTAATATGTCATTTAATCACTTGGAGTGTGAAGCATGCATATTAGGAAAGCATTGTAGGACTGTCTTTCCAGCATCAGAGACTATATATGAGCATTGCTTTGATCTAGTTCACTCAGATGTGTGGACATCTCCGTGTGAGTCTAGGGATAGCCAGAAGTACTTTGTAACTTTTATTGATGAGAAATCAAAGTATACATGGGTCACTTTGATTCCCTCTAAAGATAGAGTCCTGGAAGCCTGAAAGTTTAAGAGAATGAAATGATTTAGAGAAGATTAAGGACCAGAATGAGAGATTATGAAGAGATTAGACTAGAATCATGTTTAGGAGAGTATGAACTTCAAGAGATAAACTCAGAACTGTATGATTTCTTATTAATGACAAGAGTTACAATATATAGTGTGAGATCATAAGGGTTTTCGAAATCAAAGAGATAAGCTAAGCATGTGAAGTCAACAAGGAGAAGATAAGCTTTCTTTGGACCGGCCAATCAGCTTCTCCACACGCTCGGAGCATCCGGCATCTTGGACCAAGATGCTCTTGCCTTTCCAGCTGTGCCAGCCTGTCAAGCCGCGCCTCTTCTTATCCTCCAACGGTCTGATCCATCAGCCAAAGTCTCTCCTTTCCACATGAGTTACTCGGGTAACTCCTTGTGACCGTGGTCGAGGTTTCACCCATCTGAATGTGTACGGACCGTACGGCCTTGTACGGCCTTGTACGGTCAGGCCATTGTGAACCTCTCCCATCACACCAATGCTTAACACACCCTCTTCAGCCTTAACCCCTTTGTGCTTCACATCTTTATACTCAACTCTTCAACACTCCCCCTCAAGCTTAGCTTTATGAAGTCTAAGCTTGGACACTATGAGATCTTCCTCATTAAAAACCTCACCAAAGAAAACCCATTGGGACAAAACTTTGATGAGGGAAAAAGAGTAAAGACCTCATAGTAAGGGGCTCAGCTCCTAGGTGAAAGATCAATGAGTCCCAACCTGATGTAGATGGACTCCATTGTCTTCATCCTTGCCGCTTTTGTGAACACATCAGCAAGTTGATCCTCACTCCGTGTGTAGCATGGCAGAATCACTCCCAAGACTATCATCTGCCTCACCTTGTGACAATCCACTTCAATATGCTTGGTTCTCTCGTGGAAGACTGAGTTAGAGGCAATGTGGATTGCGGCTTGGTTATCACAATGCATTGTCATTGGCGCCACTTGCTCAATCCCAATGTGCTTCAAGATCCCCTTGATCCATACCAACTCATTAGTGAGCTTCAGCATTGCTCTATACTCTGCCTCCGCACTAGAACATGAGACCACCTTTTGCTTCTTGCTTTTCCAAGTCACAAGGTTCCCTCCAATGAAGGTGCAGTAGCCGGTTGTGGATCTTCTGTCTGCTCTATCTCCAGCCCAATCTGCATCACAGTAGCCAACAACTTCTGTACTCCTATTGCATCCCATCCAGACTCCTTGGCCTTGTGATCCGTTGAGATAGCTCAGCACTCTATCTACCATTCTCCAATGGTGATCCTTTGGAGCTTGCATGTGTTGGCTCACCTGATTCACAGCAAAGCAGATATCAGGACGTGTGATTGTTAGGTAGATTAGCTTACCTACTAGCTTCCTATAAAGCTTAGGGTCATGGAACAGCTTGCTGTCTTCAAGCTCCCCCTCTCTTGGTACTTTGTACCCATCCTCCATTGGCATTTTTGCGGTTTGTCCTCCAAGTTTACCTGCATCTTTCAAAAGATCAAGTGTATATTTCCTTTGGGACATGAATAATCCTTCCTTGGATCTACAAATCTCAATCCCAAGAAAGTATTTCATCTCTCCAAGATCTTTAATCTCAAACACAGATTTGAGATAGTCTTTGGTTTCTTGTATTCCAACCTTATCACTCCCAGTAATGATAATGTCATCAACATAAACCAATAGACAGATGATACCTGAGGTTGTGTTTAGAGTAAACAAGGTATGATCCAGTTCAGACTTCCTGAAGCCTTTTCCATTCAGTGTAGTACTCAGCTTGTGATACCAGGCTCTAGGCGATTGCTTCAATCCATAGATAGCCTTCTTCAATCTTAAGACATTCCCTGGCTTCACAAGATTCTCAAGACCCGGAGGAGGCTGCATATACACCTCATCTTCAAGTTCTCCTTGTAGAAATGCATTCTTCACATCCATTTGCCACAATCCCCATTCAAGGTTAGTGGCAATTGATAAGATGATCCGGATGGTGTGAAGCTTGGCTACTGGAGCAAATGTGTCTATGTAGTCCTCTCCATATGTCTGTGTGAACCCTCTAGCCACAAGCCTTGTTTTCTTCCTATCAACCGTCCCATCTGGTCTATACTTGATTGTAAATATCCATTTACATGAGACTGCCTTCTTCCCTTTAGGTAGCCCACTCTCATACCAGGTTCCATTCTTAACCATTGCATCAGCCTCATCCGCAACTGAGTTTCTCCACTCTTTGTCTTTCATTGCCTCCTCATATGTCCTTGGTATGTAGCTTGCATCCAAACTTGTCATAAAGGCACAATGCTCGTTTGGGAACTCAGCAAATGAACAGACAGCTTGACTAGGATGTGAAACGGCTTGAGCATTGTAATAGACTCTGGTATTGGTCCAGTTAGATGGATCCTTCCTTACTCTCGTACTTCTTCTCAATGGCACTGTCTCCATAATTGGCTCACTGACCACCTCAGGTTCTATAGCCGTTTCATTCAGTACCTCTACCTCTTCCCTTTCTTCAGGTTGTATCTCCATCTGATCTCTTCTTCCTTCAGTTGCATCTTCATTGTGCATCCCTTGTTGATCAGGACTTGAGCTCCCTTCATTCTCATGAGCTGTACAAGACTTGTTTCCCCCTTCATGATCAGCATGGGATGTGTCTTCAGCTTCATTTTGAACTGGTGCTTCTCGCCCTTTTGGATCCTGGGTTGTATTGATCCCAAGACCATCCAAGATCATCCTAAGACTCGCGGCCTTATCAGATGGTTGAGCTAGATCTTCCAGATCTTCCCAGCTCCTTTCTTCATAGTAGCCTTTAGTTTCTATGAACTTAACGTCCCTTGAAACTAAAAGTCTTCTTGTTTGCGGATCAAAGCATTTGTATCCTCTTTGTGTTGTTGAGTACCCCACAAACATGGCTTTGGTACTCTTAGGCTCCAACTTGTTCCTCATGTCTCCTGGAATCAGCACATAACATAGACTTCCGAACACTCTCAAATGACTTAGGAATGGCTTGACCTTATTAAGTACTTCAAATGGTGAGTGATCTTCCAAGACTCTTGTAGGGATTCGGTTGATCAAGTAGCAGGCTGAGATCACAGCATCACTCCAAAATCTCTTTGGGACATTGGTTTGAAACATCATTGATCTTGCAACCTCCATTAGATGTCTGTTCTTTCTCTCAGCCACACCATTTTGTTGTGGAGTGTAAGGACAGCTAGTTTGATGAAGGATTCCATGTAAGGCTAGATGTTGCTTGAAGGCATTGCTTGTATATTCCCCACCATTATCTGATCTGAAAATCTTAAGCTTGGCATTATAATGGTTAGAAACATAAGCTTGAAAGTTTTTAAATGCTTCAAGAACTCTATCCTTAGTTTTAATGAGTGTTATCCAGGTGTATTTGGATTTTTCATCAATGAATGTTACAAAATACTTATAATTTTCCCTAGACAAGCAAGGAGCAGTCCAAACATCAGAATGCACAAGATCAAAGCATTTCTCATAGATAGTAGTTGAGTTTTTAAAGACTGTCTTACAATGTTTGCCCAAGATACATGCTTCACATTCATTATTTTTAAACATGACACCTGGTAACATTAAGCTTAAAGCTCTAACATGTGGATGGCCTAATCTAGCATGCCATAATGCATCATTATTCAAACTGGAAATAGAACTAAACGAGAAACTTGAATTGGAAATGGGAGCTATGTCTTCTAGCATATAAAGCTCTCCTTTGGTAACTCCCTTGCCAATCATCTTTCTTGTGTCAATATCCTGAAACTTCACATCATTAGGACTAAAGATAACATTACAATGTAAATCAGTAGTACATCTTTTAACTGATAATAAATTTGATGTGAATTCAGGCATATAGAAAGCTTTAGACTCCTTATCAAACAGATTTAGATTTCCTATCCCTTTAATTGCAATTCTATCACCATTTGCAATCATCACATTACCACAAGCAGGTTCTATATCCTTAATAAGACTAGTGTCACTAATCATGTGATGAGATGCACCTGAATCTACAATCAAGGGTTTTATCACATTTTTAGCAGCAAGGGTTCTAGGCAAATCATTCAAGCTGTTTAGAGGAGTGTTCATACAGTTACCATTCTCCTTGAGAGCTTTGATAAGAGCATCAATGTCTGATCTCCTTATCATCTCACCATCAGTGCTCTTCCCCGGAATGTGCTGAGTGGTTAAGGCCTTCCCTTCACCTTTTCGCATGGCCTGTCCAGCTCCAGATGTTCCAGCTTCACTAGCTCCATCAGATAGATGCGCCCTTGCCTCTCTATCCTTCATGAACTTGGTGGGCTTGAGATGGGGGTGTAGAATCCAGCATTGGCTCCTCTTATGGCCCTGCTTCTTGCAATGATCACACTTCCCTCCAAACCTTCCCTCCTCATTCCGGTAAGCTGCTTTGTTTGCTTGGATAGCATCAGCTTGATTTGCGAGTGTAAGCTCCCCCTTTCCTCCAAACAACCCAACTGATCCCTCCTCTCTTTGTATCTGCGCACATACATCTTCAATGGAAGGTGAGCAACAACCCAAACACTTGATCCTGCTCTCTTCTCTCCATGAGAACATCTTGATCAGTGGTGTTAGGCCTCAGCATCTCTAGCTCAGACCATAAGGCTCTGAACTTTCCCAAGTGTTTAGTAAACTCCACCTCTTCTTGCACAAGCGTGTTGATTGATCCCTTCAACTCAAACACACAGCTCAGATTAGAGATGTTACCATAGACCTTTTGGAGCGTATCCCACAGGTCCTTTGGCGTCTCACAGTAGCTGTAGGCTTCCAAGATTGAAGCTTCAAGTGATCCATGTAGTACCGTAAGCACCTTCAGGTCATCTTGATCCCACTTCTCTTGATCTACCACCATCAGCTCTTGACCGCCTTCTCCTTCTTTAGCAACTGGTTTTGGAGCTCCCTCTGAGATATGGCTCCATAAACCCTTGCTCCCAACTGCCGCCTTCACCAAGCGAGACCACAACAGGTAGTTAGTACCACCCTTCAATGTAACCGCAACCGAGAGAGCCTTGCTCTTGCTTTCTTCCATTCCAAATGCTTAAGACCAACCGTGATTGAAATGAAGCTGAAGATTACTGAGATTTAGAAACCAGGAAATGGGGAACCTGGCTCTGATACCATGAAAGTTTAAGAGAATGAAATGATTTAGAGAAGATTAAGGACCAGAATGAGAGATTATGAAGAGATTAGACTAGAATCATGTTTAGGAGAGTATGAACTTCAAGAGATAAACTCAGAACTGTATGATTTCTTATTAATGACAAGAGTTACAATATATAGTGTGAGATCATAAGGGTTTTCGAAATCAAAGAGATAAGCTAAGCATGTGAAGTCAACAAGGAGAAGATAAGCTTTCTTTGGACCGGCCAATCAGCTTCTCCACACGCTTGGAGCATCCGGCATCTTGGACCAAGATGCTCTTGCCTTTCCAGCTGTGCCAGCCTGTCAAGCCGCGCCTCTTCTTATCCTCCAACGGTCTGATCCATCAGCCAAAGTCTCTCCTTTCCACATGAGTTACTCGGGTAACTCCTTGTGACCGTGGTCGAGGTTTCACCCATCTGAATGTGTGCGGACCGTACGGCCTTGTACGGCCTTGTACGGTCAGGCCATTGTGAACCTCTCCCATCACACCAATGCTTAACACACCCTCTTCAGCCTTAACCCCTTTGTGCTTCACATCTTTATACTCAACTCTTCAACAAAGCCTTTATGAACTTCCAAGCATATGTAACTAATCAATACAATGCTACTGTGAAGGTGCTAAGATCTGATAATGGAGGAGAATACACTAGCAATGCTTTCAAGAGTTATCTAGCAAAGCATGGGATTGTGCAGCAGACAAGCTGTCCTTACACACCACAGCAGAATGGGGTGGCTGAGAGAAAGAATAGGCACTTGATGGAGGTAGCAAGGTCAATGATGTTTCATGCAAATGTTCCAAAGAGGTTTTGGGGGGATGCTGTTCAGACTGCATGCTATCTCATCAACAGAGTTCCGACCAAGATCCTAAAGAATCTGTCTCCCTTTGAGGTATTGAACAAGACTAAACCACACCTTGATCATTTGAGAGTCTTTGGGTGTTTATGTTATGTGATGGTTCCCGGAGAGAGGAGGAACAAGCTAGAAGCAAAGAGTACTAAAGCTATGTTCATTGGGTACTCAATCACTCAGAAAGGGTACAAATGTTATGATCCAATAACCAGGAGGGTTTTGGTATCCAGAGAAGTGAAGTTTGTGGAGTCTAAAGGATATTATGAGGAGAAGAAATGGGAAGACCTAGAGGATCTGTCCCGAGCTCCAACAGAGAAGGCAACAACACTGAGAGTGTTGTTGGAGAGGCTAGGGATAGGATTATCCCAAGATCAGAAACCAGGAAGGAGAGAACCTTCTAACCAAGCTGGAGAAGCTGGAGAAACAACCCCTCTTGATCATGAGAGGGGGAATGGATCTGAATCAGAGGAGCAGGAGCAAAACCAAGAGGATTCAGGACAGCATGATCATGAGGAGACACATGAAGTAGAGAATGTTGTTCAGTCTACTGGTACAGAGGAGAGTGAGGATCAGTCAGATGGAAATGAGCAGGGAGAACCTACTGGCTTAGGAGAAGAAACACAAGATAATATTCAGGCTGAAGAATACGTTGAGACCCTGCGGAGGAGCACAAGGATAAAGAGGGATCCTTCCAACTGGGTAAACACGAGAGTGTACTACAATGCCCAGGCTGTGGAGCATCCTTCTCAAGCTGTGTGTTCCTTTGCTGAGTTTCCAGAGGAGCATCATGCCTTTATGATTAGTCTGGATGAGAGTTATGTACCAAGGACTTATGAAGAAGCTATGTTAGACAAGGAATGGAAAGAATCAGTGGGAGCTGAAGCAGGTGCTATGATCAAAAATGATACATGGTATGAGAGTGAGCTGCCTAAGGGAAAGAGGGCTGTATCTAGTAGATGGATCTTCACAATCAAGTATCTAGCAAATGGACAGATTGATAGGAAGAAGACCAGATTGGTTGCAAGAGGATTTACACAGACCTATGGAGAGGATTACATTGATACCTTTGCACCAGTAGCTAAGCTACATACAGTTCGGATTGTGTTGTCCATTGCAACAAACTTGGAGTGGGATTTGTGGCAGATGGATGTGAAGAATGCTTTCTTACAAGGTGAGCTAGAAGATGAGGTATACATGCTTCCTCCTCCTGGTCTTGAGCATCTAGTAAAACCAGGAAATGTTTTGAGATTGAAGAAGGCAATCTATGGGCTGAAGCAGTCTCCTAGAGCTTGGTACAGGAAGCTGAGTACAACCCTGAATGGCAGAGGATTCAGGAAGTCTGAACTGGATCATACACTCTTCACTTTGGTTACTCCATCAGGGATCATTGTGATACTGGTATATGTGGATGATTTGATTATCACAGGGAGTGATAAGGCTGGGATTAAAGCCACTAAAGAGTTCCTCAAGTCTGTGTTTGACATCAAAGACTTGGGAGAGATGAAGTATTTCTTGGGGATTGAGATATGCAGATCCAAGGAGGGTTTGTTTATGTCTCAAAGGAAGTATACAATGGATATTCTGAAGGAGACTGATGTACTTGGAGGAAAGGTAGCAAAGACACCTCTTGAGGAGGGGTATAAGGTCTTGCGTGAGGGGGAGGTTGAAGAGAAGCAGTTGTTTGAGGATCCTAAGCTATACAGGAAGATGGTTGGCAAGTTGATCTACTTGACCATCAGACGGCCAGATATATGTTTTGCAGTGAACCAAGTGAGTCAGCATATGCAGGCGCCAAAGGTACATCATTGGAAGATGGTTGATAGGATACTGAGGTATTTGAGTGGCACGCCTGGTCAAGGAGTTTGGATGGGTTGCAATGGCAGTACAGAAGTGGTTGGTTATTGTGATGCTGATTGGGCAGGAGATAGAGTGGACAGGAGATCAACTACTGGGTATTGTACATTCATTGGAGGGAACTTGGTAACTTGGAAGAGTAAGAAGCAGAAGGTTATCTCCTGTTCAAGTGCTGAAGCTGAGTATAGAGCCATGTTGAAGCTGACAAACGAGTTGGTGTGGATCAAGGGGATCTTGAAGCATCTAGAGATTGAGCAGACTACTCCTATGACTATGCATTGTGACAATCAAGCAGCTATCCACATTGCCTCCAACTCAGTGTTTCATGAGAGAACAAAGCACATAGAGGTGGATTGTCATAAGGTGAGGCAGATGATTATCTTAGGAGTGATACTGCCATGTTATACAAGAAGTGAAGACCAGCTTGCAGATGTGTTTACTAAGGCAGCGAGATTAAAGACAATGGAGTCCATACTATCAAGGCTTGGACTCATTGATCTTACTCCAAGGAGCTGAGCCCCTTAACCATGGAGTCTCCACTCTTTTTCCCTCATCAAGGTTTTATCCCAATGGGTTTTCCTTGGTGAGGTTTTTAATGAGGGAGGTCTTCATGGTTTCCAAGCTTGACTTGTTCTACATGGTCAAGCTTGAGGGGGAGTGTTGAGAAGAGGTGATACATTGATAGAGGAAGAGTATTGGGGCAGATAGTAACTTTGGAGTTTTACCACAGTAACTTCGGTTTGACTGTGGTAACTAAGTTAAAAGCTTAGGAAGTTACTTTGCATCCCTTTGGAGAGTGGATCACGCCCAAGAGGAAGTCTGGATAAGGAAGGAGTAGTTTGGATAAGGTCTGGTCATAGCTGGAAAGGTAAAGCACCTTTACAGCCTGTCCAAGCATGTGAAGCATCTTTACAGCCTATCCCTTGACTTCACATGCTTATGATTTCGAAATCATCTTTGTATTATCCTTATCTCTTCATATATAACTTGTATCTGAGACATTAAATTAATTAATGGAGTTTTGAGTATTCTCTCTTGTTCTTTATTCTCTTAGTCTCTCTTAAATCTCCAAATCTACACTAATCATCTCTTGATATTTATTCATCACTCTACATACACAAAAGTGTATACCTGCATCACACTTGATGCACACAATCTCACACTTCAATCATAATCTTTTTAAGTATCTTTTCACGCATAAGCAATGAATAAGATGAATGAAGAAGATTTGAAGAAAGAGTTTAAAAATCTAAGGGAACTTCCCTTGTGTTTTTGTGAGTTTCCTAACTCGGCCAATGCACCATCTTCTTGGCATCATCAACTTCTTGGAAAGGCAGAATGGATTCATCAGCTTCTCCTCAATCACCTCTCATTGAAGCCGCATTGATGGAGAGCCTTCTTCCTCACTCGCCAAGGCTGCTCTGAACAGCCTCTTACCTAGACACGCCACTGACTTGGTCCGGTTGATGATCCTTGTAGAAGCCTTTGCAAAGACTTGTTACTGACCATGGATCATATGCATTAAGACTCCCCCTCAAGCTTAGAACCGAGACTAGAAGGAGCTAAGCTTGTGATGATCCTATGCATCTCCATGGTCTAATAACTATCATCTTTCATGATAGCTTTCTTCTTGTGAGTTTACTCTCTTCCTTAACCAGGAACTAGGGTGTTTGAATCACCATAGAGAGTCTCACAAGACACACCTCTCATTGCATAATGACCCATGCTACACTTCCTGTAGACTAAGGACTAGATATGTCCAATGGTATTATGCAATGGCCATCTCTCATTGCATACTCAATCACACTACACTTCCTGTAGATTATGGACTAACATGTCCTGGTGATGATATGCAATGGCACAAGACCTTTGTCTTTACATTCTTGGTTGTTGGCGAGTTACATGTATCACACTCCTTGTGTACCTAACACCACCACAACTCAATGCAAGATCAGATCATCCCATTGGGATCAAACTAAGATCATCCATCCTGTTTGATCACCAATGCCACAACAATATATAAATCTTGAAACAAGCCAATCAATCAAAGCAAGAACAATCAGTTTTAAATCTCTAAAATGACAATGCAAGCTTTAAACAATACATTGACAATTTAGGCTCATTTTTAAATGCATCAATACATGAATGCACAGTCTTAAAGCATTAACTACATGAATGCATCAGGTTCAATCCGAGAGCAATATTAAAGCTATGCACAACAGTTCCAATCAATACTAATGATGCAAGCAACTTAGACAGTTTCTAATTGATGCAAGACAATCAATGATGGATTAAACATAGGCAATAGCATCAGACAACAATAGGATTGAACGTAGACAGTATGAGACATGCTTATGTATGCAAAACAGCTTATCAATCATGATGCAAGCAGCAGAGACATTCTACTCAATTCTACAACACATTCATGATGATTTCAAGCTATGGCAATACACAAGACAATGCAATGAACAGAACATGAGATTTTGGGACTCTAGACATTACTTAATATCAATAAGACAATGCAGTAGCAAAATATTTCCAGTGCAATTAGCCTAGACCTTCTACTAGAAGACATATTAAAAATAGATGAGACTAGGTTTACTCCCTTGTTTAAGATGGTGAGGAGTGGTCTCTTCATTTCACCACTTGAGTCCTCACTTGCTACGCTTAACAGCTTCTCCTTTCATCACACAATCTCACTAACACTCCTTCTCAAGCTTGAGACCGAGTATAGGGAAGGTCCAAGCTTGAAGGTGAGCGCTTAGTAAGCTTCATGAACAACCTTGTGGGAACACCTCCATCTTCTTCAGACTTGATGCTTACTTCCCCACTTAACCACCATTTCACTGAGGAGATACCTCAGCTTACTCTCCAAGTACTTCTTATTAGAAGCTCATTGAGTGGCTTTCTTCTTCCCTCTACTTCGGCTGCATCTACACATGATCAGCTTGCAATGGCCTTGAGGAACCAGGTCATTGAGCTTAGAGGATCTTCTGGTAGCTCACTTGAGTCCACACCTCAAGCTTGACTTAGTATAGGTGCAAGCTTGAAGTGAGTCTCAATGAGACTTCAAACCGGGAGCGCATCACTACCTACAGCTGCGCTTAACCCAACCGATCTGCCATTGCCTTCAGCTCCAATGCCTTCAGGTCATCAGTCTCCCCAAGACTTAGATGATGACCTTTACTTGTGTGTCTCCATGAACCAGGAGCTCATCACTATTACTAGCTGCGCTATCTCAACCGGCCATACACACAAGTCTTTCTCCATTGCTTTAACAATGGCAAGGTCTTCCTCTTCTACTTGGATGGATGGTGAGCAAAGAACACTTCTTGTGAACCTGAAACACCACTCAAACTCCAGCAAAGATAAGACACAATTGCATTGGGATCAATCCTTGACTTCATCAAGTTTGATCACCAATGTCTCAAGCTTTATAACATTAGATAGAATCAAGACACTGTCAAGTTCTTATCTATGCAAGCAACCATTCTCTAAATACTAAGCAAGACCTTATCAGATTCAAGTCAAAGTATTAGGCAATTTTAATCACTCCTTAATATGCTACTTAGACTTTTAATCTAAATGCAACAATACAAGGCAGCAACAAGGCAGTATGCATTAATCTGAATCAGTTTCTACTCATGACAGCAAGTATGATTAGATAATATAATCTATCATCTTAACAAGACAAGTTTCATTTAGAACTGACATTAAGCATTTCACCATTTTCAATAGTATTGTTGTCAAAACTTGATTAATAAATCATCAAGTTTGATTCCCAATATCACAAGCAATGCAACAGATAGACACAAGGCATTATCAAGTTCTATTCTTTGCAAGCTAACTCTCTAAGTACATGCAAGATCCTACCAGATTCAAGACAAGTTACTTAGGCACTTTTAAAGCTTCTTTACTCAGCATTTAGACATGAATCTAATGCTTCAATGTAAGACAGCCATTTGACAGTATGCACTAGCCTTAACCAGTTTCAATTTATGAATGCAACAATATAATCCATCACACATTCATTTATAACTTAGGCTAAGCATTACTATCATCACTTAACATTAGACAATGCATTACTTTCAATCTGTTTTTAGTTCATGAGCTTCAAACAATACCATTTCACATTTAGCAAACTCATTATAAGATTTATAGAAAGAGGTAGAGTGATTTAGAGAATAAGAGAATGAGATTGGATTATGAAGAGATTAGTGAAGAATCTATAAGTTTTAAGTATTAGGAAAAGTATGAAGAGAATGAATGGATTTGAGACTGATTTAGACTAGAATCATGATGAACAAGTAAGGGTTTGATCAGGAGAGACTCTCCGTGTGTATTTTATTAATGAACACAAGTTTACAATATATAGAAGGCTGAGACATAACAAGGGCTAGCTAGGTTAAATGAAAAGCATGTGGAGTCAACAGTCAAGGAGCGTCCGGTTTGAATTGAGTGGATAAGGAGCTTCACACGCTTTGGTCCTTGGCTAAAGTAGCTTTTACTTTACAGCTAGTGACAGCCTGGATGTGCCTGCCTTATCCCTTCAACGTTCTGATCCAGGAGCTGAGTAAGATGTGTGAAACTCTAAGTTAACTTCACCGGGGTAACTTGTGGTCGACTCAACTCCTTTCATCATCCTGAACTGGTACGGCCTGTACGGCTTCTACATGTACGGATGACCTGACCTCAACTCCTCTCCATTACTCCATACTTATCTACACCATCAGCCTATTATCAAGTCTTCCTCTTCAATTGTTTACTCTGTTCAACACTCCCCCTCAAGCTTAACTTAGTGTCTTAGTTAAGCTTGGACAGCCATGAGATCTTCCTCATTAAAAACCTCACCAAGGAAAACCCATTGGGACAAAACCTTGATGAGGGAAAAAGAGTAAAGATCTCATGACTAAGGGAACTAGCTCCTTGGTGTTAGATCAATGAGCCCCAACCTGATATGTATGGACTCCATTGTCTTGTGTCTCGCAGCCTTGGTAAAGACGTCAGCTAACTGATCTTCACTTCTGGTATAACAAGGCAAGATCACTCCAAGAACCATCATCTGCCTCACTTTGTGACAATCAACTTCTATGTGCTTGGTTCTCTCATGAAACACAGAGTTGGAGGCAATGTGAATTGCTGCTTGATTGTCACAATGCATAGTCATTGGTGTAGACTGCTCCACGCCTAGATGCTTTAGTATCCCCTTGATCCACACCAACTCATTGGTCAGCTTCAGCATAGCTCTATATTCAGCTTCAGCACTTGAACATGCCACCACCTTTTGCTTCTTGCTTTTCCATGTGACAATGTTGCCTCCAATGAAGGTGCAGTAGCCGGTGGTTGATCTTCTGTCCTCTCTATCTCCAGCCCAATCAGCATCACAGTAGCCCACCACTTCAGTACTCTTGTTACAGCCTAGCCATACACCCTGGCCTGAAGCTCCATTTAGGTACATCAAGATTCTTTCTATCATGCACCAATGATGTTCCTTTGGTGTTTGCATGTGTTGGCTCACCTGGTTGACAGCAAAACATATATCAGGTCTTGTGATTGTTAGGTAGATTAGCTTACCCACTAGCTTCCTATAAAGCTTAGGATCCTGAAGTGGCTTGCTGTCTTCAAGCTCCCCCTTGCGTGGGACTTTATATCCATCCTCCATTGGCATCTTGGCTGTCTTTCCTCCAAGAGCCCCTGCATCCTTTAAAAGATCAAGTGTATATTTCCTTTGAGACATGAACAACCCTTCCTTGGATCTACAAATCTCAATACCAAGGAAGTATTTCATTTCTCCCAAGTCTTTGATTTCAAAAACAGATTTCAGAAACTCTTTAGTCTCTTTTATCCCAACCTTATCACTACCTGTTATGATTATGTCATCAACATACACTAGGAGAGCTATGATACCTGATGGCGTTGTGAGAGTAAACAGGGTGTGGTCAAGCTCGGATTTGATGAACCCACGTCCATTCAGCGTAGTACTCAACTTGTTGTACCAAGCTCTTGGTGACTGTTTCAAGCCATAAATAGCCTTCTTTAGTCTCAAGACATTCCCTGACTTCACTAGATGTTCAAGGCCCGGAGGAGGATACATGTATACTTCATCTTCAAGTTCTCCTTGCAAGAAAGCATTTTTCACATCCATTTGCCAAAGCTCCCACTCTAAGTTTACTGCCAATGACAATACTATTCTGATGGTGTGTAGCTTAGCAACAGGAGCAAATGTATCAATGTAATCCTCCCCATAGGTCTGAGTAAACCCTCTTGCCACCAATCTTGTTTTGCGCCTATCAATGGTTCCATCAGCCTTGTATTTGATTGTGAAGATCCACCTACTAGACACAGCCTTCTTCCCTTTAGGTAGTTCACTCTCATACCATGTGTCGTTTTTAATCATAGCTCCGGCCTCATCTCCAACTGATTCTCTCCATAGATCATCCTGCATAGCCTCTTCATATGACCTCGGTACTTGACTCTTATCAAGGCTTACCATGAACGTGTAATGCTCATTAGGGAACTGGGCAAATGAGCACACTGCTTGTGATGGATGAGCAACGGCATGTGCATTATAATACACCCTTGTATTAGTCCAATTCGATGGAGGTTTCTTTACTCTTGAGCTTCTCCTCAATGTAACCTCCTCCTGAACTTGTACTGGTTCTGAAGCCTCAACTCTCTCCTCTTCTAGTACTTCTTGTTCCTCTCTTCCAGACCTCTCTTGTCCTTCACTCTCAGGTACACATACCTCTTCCTCAGGTACATGTATCTCTTCTTCTTGACCCTGATCATGAGTTCCGGACACTTCTTCTTCTTGTGCATTTGTCTCGGATTCTCCCCCCTCATGATCATGGTTAGGTGCTTCTTCAGCTTCGTGTCTCTTGTCACCGTCTTGACTCTTCTGATCCTGGGTTAAATTAATCCCAAGACCCTCCAGAATACGTCTTAGCCCGGCTGCTCTGTCTGGTGAGTGAGCTAGATCTTTTAGCTCATCCCATTTTCTCTCACTGTAATATCCTCTTGATTCCATAAACTTCACTTCCCTGGATATAAGAACTCTCTTTGCTATAGGATCATAGCATTTGAACCCCTTTTGAGTAGTTGAATATCCAATGAACATAGCCCTTGTGCTCTTTGCTTCTAGCTTGTTCCTCATCCCACTTGGTACCATCACAAAGCATACGCAGCCAAACACTCTTAAGTGTGTTAGTGATGGTTTGATCTTGTTTAGCACTTCAAATGGAGACTGATCCTCTAGCACTCTTGTTGGTATCCTATTGATCAGATAACATGCAGAGGCGACTGCATCACTCCAAAATCTCTTTGGGACATTAGCTTGAAACATCATAGACCTTGCAACTTCCATCAGATGTCTGTTCTTCCTCTCAGCCACACCATTCTGTTGTGGTGTATAAGGACAGCTCGTTTGATGAAGAATGCCATGTTGAGCTAAGTGTTGCTTGAATGCATGACTTGTATATTCTCCACCATTGTCTGATCTGAAAATCTTAATCTTGGCATCATATTGGTTAGTTACATAAGTCTGAAAATTCTTAAATGCTTCAAGCACCCTATCCTTAGTTTGAATGAGTGTTATCCAGGTGTATTTGGATTTTTCATCTATGAATGTGACAAAGTATTTAAAGTTCTCTCTAGATAAACAAGGAGCAGTCCAAACATCAGAGTGAACTAAATCAAAGCATTTCTCATAAATTGTTTTAGATCTTTGAAAGACTGTCTTACAATGCTTACCCAAGATACAAGCTTCACAATCATTATTTTTAAACATGACACCTGGTAACATTAAGCTTAAAGCTCTAACATGAGGATGGCCTAATCTAGCATGCCATAATGCATCATCATTCAAAACAGAAGTAGAACTAAACGAGCATATAAAAGAAGCAGGAGCAATATCTTCAAGCATATAAAGATCTCCCTTAGTTATTCCCTTTCCAATCAACTTACTGCTCTCAATATCCTGAAACTTCACATCATTAGGACTGAATATAACCTTGCATTGTAAATCAGTAGTGCATTTCTTAACAGATAAAAGATTGGATGTGAATTCAGGCATATAGAATGCTTTAGACTCTTTGTTAAACAGATTCAGGTTACCAATACCTTTAATAGCTACTCTATCACCATTTGCAATCATAACATGTCCATGAGCAGGTTCTATATCCTTAATAAGATTAGTGTCACTGATCATATGATGAGATGCACCTGAATCTACTATCAAAGGCTTAATTTGATTATGCACAGCAAGAGTATTAGGTGATTCAGTTTTACAGAGCAATTGTCTAATGAGTGATGATGGCTTCAAACGCAACTGATCATGTACACTAGATGATCTATATGATTCAGGTTTAGTATGCATTTGATCATTTGCTAATGGTAACCTATATGCAGCAAGAGAGTGTCCAAGAGTGTTACCAAAGGAGTTACCATTGTCCTTGAGAGCCTTAATGAGCGCATCAATGTCTGATCTACGGATGGTCTCATGGTCTGTGCCCTTCACGGATGCGGTTTGAGTTGCCAAAGCCTTCCCATCACCGTCTCCCACACGCATAGCTGATCCAGATGCACTGGCTTCACTAGCTTCCATTGAGAGATGGGCCCTGGCTTCACGATCCTTCATGAACTTTGGCGGCTTGAGGTGGGGATGAAGTATCCAGCACTGGCTCCTCTTGTGCCCTGGCTTCTTGCAGTGGTCACAATTGCCTCCAAACCTCCTCTCCTCTCCATACCTCTTCTCTTCCGGCTTGTACATTGCCTTGTTGGCTTGAACAACCTCAGCTTGGTTTGCTAGGGACAGGCTCCCTTTCCCTCCAAACAACCCAAGAGACCCTTCCTCCTTCTGTATCTGAGCGCACACTTCCTCAAGTGTTGGTAGCTTTGAAGCCCTCAACATGTGCTTGATCAGGTCGTTAAAGGCCGGATTGAGTGTCAAGAGTAATCCGAACACTTGATCTTGTTCCCTTCTCTCCATCAGAGTATCCTGATCAGTAGTGTTCGGCCTAAGCATTTCCAGTTCAGACCACAAGGCCCTGAACCTCCCCAAGTGTTTTGTGAACTCCACATCTTCTTGCATCAGTGTGTTGATTGATCTCTTCAACTCAAACACACGGCTCAGATTTGTGGTGTTGCCATAGACCTTCTGGAGTGTCTCCCACAGGTCCTTTGGTGTCTCACAGTAGCTGTAGGCTTCCAAGATTGAAGCTTCAAGGGAGCCATGAAGAACGGTTAGAACCAACAGATCATCTTGCTCCCACTTCTCTTGATCCGCCACCACAAGCTCCTGCCCACCTTCTACATCTTTAGCAACTGGTTTAGGAGATCCATCCTTGACGTGACTCCACAAACCCTTGCTCCCAACGGCTGTCTTCACCAGCCTTGACCACAGGAGGTAGTTTCCTCCCCCTTTCAAAGTAACCGGAACGGACATCTTCTTGTTGCTGCTTGCTTCCATCTTGCGTTTTCTTGGATTGAATCAACACCGAAACTGTATAGATCTCAAACTGAAGCTGAAGAACACACAACGAGAACCCTCAAGAACTAGTAACCTGGCTCTGATACCATATAAGTTTTAAGTATTAGGAAAAGTATGAAGAGAATGAATGGATTTGAGACTGATTTAGACTAGAATCATGATGAACAAGTAAGGGTTTGATCAGGAGAGACTCTCCGTGTGTATTTTATTAATGAACACAAGTTTACAATATATAGAAGGCTGAGACATAACAAGGGCTAGCTAGGTTAAATGAAAAGCATGTGGAGTCAACAGTCAAGGAGCGTCCGGTTTGAATTGAGTGGATAAGGAGCTTCACACGCTTTGGTCCTTGGCTAAAGTAGCTTTTACTTTACAGCTAGTAACAGCCTGGATGTGCCTGCCTTATCCCTTCAAAGTTCTGATCCAGGAGCTGAGTAAGATGTGTGAAACTCTAAGTTAACTTCACCGGGGTAACTTGTGGTCGACTCAACTCCTTTCATCATCCTGAACTGGTACGGCCTGTACGGCTTCTACATGTACGGATGACCTGACCTCAACTCCTCTCCATTACTCCATACTTATCTACACCATCAGCCTATTATCAAGTCTTCCTCTTCAATTGTTTACTCTGTTCAACAGAATCATGATGAACACTCAAGAACAAGAGAGAGAGAATGACTCAAACTGTGTAATCTTTTATTAATGACATGAGTTGATATATATACAAGGAGAGAGAGCTAGGGTTTGCGAGAATCAGATAGGTTAAGCATGTGTAGTCAAAGGGAGAAGGAGCGCCCATTTCAAACTGTCCAATGGGAGGCTTTACACGCTTTTGGCATCAAGGCATCTTGGACAAGATCCTTTCCTCTTTACAGCTGTGCCAGCCTGTCTTGGACTTCCTTTTCTTCCTGTTCAACGGTCTGATCCATAGGTGCAAGCTCAGGTAACTTCTCTTTCACTTTCCTTTTACTCGGGTGATCATAATTTACCTTTGGTTGAGTTAAGGTCGACCATGGTCCGTCCAGACTGTACGGCCTGTACGGCCATGTACGGTCTTGTACGGCCTGGTTGATCCTCACTCCCAAAGCTCACCCAAGCTGAACCTTCTCTCATGTTCTCCAACTCCTCCTCTCTTCTCTTCTTATACTCAGCTCATTTCAACACTCCCCCTCAAGCTTGATCTTGGTGATTGATCAAGCTTGGAAACCATGAGATCTTCCTCATTAAAAACCTCACCAAGGAAAACCCATTGGGACAAAACCTTGATGAGGGAAAAAGAGTAAAGAGCCCATGGTTAAGGGAACTCAGCCACTTGTTGTGAGATCAATGAGCCCTAGCCTGATGTGGATGGACTCCATGGTCTTTTGCCTTGCAGCTTTGGTGAAGACATCAGCTAACTGATCTTCACTTCTGGTATAGCATGGCAAGATCACTCCCAAGACTATCATCTGCCTCACCTTATGACAATCCACTTCAATGTGCTTGGTTCTTTCATGAAACACCGAGTTGGAGGCTATGTGAATGGCGGCTTGGTTATCACAATGCATAGTCATAGGTGTAGCTTGCTCAATTCCCAAATGCTTCAAGATCCCCTTGATCCATACCAACTCGTTGGTGAGCTTCAGCATTGCCCTATACTCAGCCTCAGCACTTGAGCATGATACCACCTTCTGCTTCTTGCTCTTCCATGTCACTAGATTTCCTCCAATGAAGGTGCAATAGCCTGTGGTTGATCTCCTATCAGCTCGATCACCAGCCCAATCAGCATCACAGTACCCAACGACTTCAGTACTCTTGTTGCATCCTAACCAGACTCCTAGACCGGCTGATCCATTCAGATACATCAAGAGCCTCTCCACCATGCGCCAATGATGTTCCTTTGGTACTTGCATGTGTTGGCTTACCTGATTCACAGCAAAACAGATATCAGGACGTGTGATTGTTAAGTATATGAGCTTACCCACTAGCTTCCTATAAAGCTTGGGATCATGGAACAGCTTGCTGTCCTCAAGCTCCCCCTCACGTGGAACCTTATACCCATCCTCCATGGGCATTTTGGCTATCTTCCCTCCTAGCACACCTGCATCTTTCAAAAGATCAAGTGCATACTTTCTTTGAGACATGAATAGGCCTTCCTTGGATCTACATATCTCAATCCCAAGGAAGTATTTCATTTCTCCCAAGTCTTTGATTTCAAAAACAGATTTGAGAAACTCTTTTGTTTCTCTTATCCCAATCTTATCACTACCTGTTATGATGATATCATCGACATACACAAGTAGACAGATGATACCTGATGGAGTAGTAAGAGTGAAGAGAGTGTGGTCCAACTCAGACTTCCTGAAGCCACGCCCATTCAGAGTAGTGCTGAGTTTGTTGTACCAGGCTCTAGGGGATTGTTTCAAACCATAGATAGCCTTCTTTAGTCTTAGAACATTCCCAGGCTTCACAAGACCTTCTAAGCCTGGTGGAGGATACATATAGACTTCATCTTCTAACTCTCCTTGAAGGAATGCATTCTTCACATCCATCTGCCACAACTCCCACTCAAGATTCACAGCCAAGGACAATACTATCCTGATGGTGTGTAACTTAGCAACAGGAGCAAATGTATCTATGTAGTCCTCTCCATATGTTTGAGTGTATCCTCTAGCCACCAATCTTGTCTTTCTCCTATCAATCTGTCCATTTGGCAAGTACTTGATGGTGAATATCCATCTACTTGTAACAGCCCTCTTCCCCTTTGGGAGTTCACTTTCAAACCAAGTGTCATTCTTAATCATTGCATTTGCTTCATCTCCAACCGACTCCTTCCATTCCTCATGCATCATAGCCTCTTCATATGATCTTGGCACAAAGCTCTCATCTAAGCTTGTCATGAAGGCGCAATGATCAGATGGGAAATGGGCAAAGGAACACACTGCTTGGGAGGGATGCTCCACAGCCTGGGCATTGTAGTACACTCTCGTGTTTACCCAGTTGGAAGCATCCTTCTTCAACCGTGTGCTTCTCCTTAGTGGTGCTTCAGCCGGGACATTATCCCTTGATGAGACTGGTTCTTGCTGTTCTTCTTGCTGTTGCACATTGTCTTCCTCTTCTTGTAAACTTTCTTCAGGTTCTGGTTCACCCATTGCCTCAACCCCTTCATCTTGCATCATCACACACTGATCAGGGTCTCTCAAGCCTTCTTCTGGATGGCTTGCTTCTTCAGTTTCATTCCCCCTCTCATGATTAGAGTGGGATGTTCCTTCAGCTTCAGGAGAACTAGATGTGTTCCGTCCTCCTTGATCCTGGGTTAGATTGATCCCAAGACCTTCCAATATGATCCTAAGGCTCGCAGCCTTATCAGAATCCCGAGATAGATCTTTCAAATCCTCCCAGCTCCGCTCTTCATAGTATCCCTTACTCTCCATGAATTTTACTTCTCTAGATACATGTACTCTTCTTGTCTTTGGATCAATGCACTTGTATCCCTTCTGAGATGATGAGTATCCAATGAACATAGTTCTTATACTCTTTGGCTCAAGCTTGTTTCTCATCTCTCCCGGTACCATCACATAGCTTACACAACCAAACACTCTCAAGTGGTTTAGGGATGGCTTGATCTTGTTAAGAACTTCAAATGGAGACTGATCTTGCAACACTCTGGTCGGTATCCTATTAATCAGATAGCACGCAGACATGACTGCATCACTCCAATACCTCTTAGGAACATTGCTTTGAAACATCATGGACCGAGCAACTTCCATAAGATGTCGGTTCTTCCTTTCTGCCACACCATTCTGCTGAGGAGTATAGGGACAACTAGTTTGGTGAAGAATCCCATGCTGAGCTAAGTGTTGCTTGAATAATCTGCTTGTATACTCACCACCATTATCAGATCTGAAAATCTTAAGCTTTGCATTATATTGGTTAGTCACATAGCATTGAAAGTTCTTAAATGCTTCAAGCACACTATCTTTTGTTTTAATGAGTGTTATCCAGGTGTATTTAGATTTTTCATCAATGAATGTTACAAAGTACTTATAACTTTCTCTAGATAAACAAGGGGCAGTCCATACATCAGAATGCACAAGATCAAAACAGTTTTCATAAATAGTACTAGACTTTTGGAAAACAGTTCTACAATGTTTACCCAATATACATGCTTCACATTCATTATTTTTAAACATAACACCTGGTAACATTAAGTTCAAAGCTCTAACATGAGGATGGCCTAGTCTAGCATGCCACAATGCATTATTTTTTAAAGCAGAAACAGATTGAAACGAGTAACTAAGGTTAGAAACAGGAGCAATGTCTTCAAGCATATAGAGATCTCCTTTGGTTACTCCTTTTCCAATCAACTTATGACTCTCAATATCCTGAAACTTCACATCATTAGGACTAAAGATAACATTGCAATGTAAATCAGTAGTGCATTTCTTGACAGATAATAGATTAGATGTAAATTCAGGCATATAGAAAGCTTTAGACTCCTTATCAAATAGTTTCAGGTTTCCTATTCCTTTTATTGCTATCCTATCACCATTTGCAATCATAACATGACCAGTAGTTGGTTCTATATCTTTTATAAGACTAGTGTCACTTATCATATGATGAGAGGCACCAGAATCCACAATTAAAGGTTTAATCATGTTTTGAACAGCAAATCCACTTGGTGATTCAATTCTAGCAATAGATGTTCTAGGGATTTTCAGTTCAGTTTCTATGTTTTCAAGACTCCTAGGTATACTACACGCAGCATATGAGTATCCTAGAGTATGAGTAAGAGAACTACCATTGTCCTTGAGAGCCTTGATGAGGGCATCAATGTCAGAACGTCTGATCATCTCATGCTCCATACTGCTCTTCCCGGACGTGTGCTGAGATGCCATAGCCTTGACATCACTCTCCTCAGCTCTCACACCAGCACCATTGCTTCCCCTTGATGATCCGGCCTCACTTGATTCAGCTGAGAGATGAGCCCTTCCTTCTCGGTCCTTAACAAACTTGGATGGCTTGAGGTGGGGATGGAGGATCCAGCATTGACTCCTCTTGTGCCCTGGCTTCTTGCAGTGGTCACAGTTGCCACCAAACTTCCTCTCATCTCCTTTATACGCCGCCTTGTTTGCTTGGACCGTCTCAACCTGATTCGCCGAGGTCATCTCCCCCTTTCCACCAAACAGGCCAAGAGAGTCATCCTCCTTTTGTAGCTGTGCGCACACATCATCAAAGGACGGGAGCTTTGGAGACCTCAGCATATGCTTTATCACATCCTTGTAAACCGGATTCAGTGTCAATAACAAGCCAAACACTTGGTCTTGCTCACGCCTCTCCATAAGCGTAGCCTCATCATTGGTATTTGGCCT
Source organism: Brassica napus (assembly GCF_020379485.1). NCBI lineage: Eukaryota > Viridiplantae > Streptophyta > Magnoliopsida > Brassicales > Brassicaceae > Brassica > Brassica napus. Next base: position 702,515 of record NW_026014884.1, read on the forward strand.
CAACATCTCTAGTTCAGACCACAAGGCCCTGAACTTTCCCAAGTGTTTAGTGAACTCCTCCTCTTCTTGCATCAGTGTGTTGATAGCTCTCTTTACTTCAAACACCCTGCTCAGATTGGAGATGTTGCCATACACTTTCTGAAGCGTCTCCCACAACGCCTTTGGGGTCTCGCAGTAGCTATATGCCTCCAAGATTGAAGCTTCAAGTGACCCTTGCAACACGGCCAACACCTTTAGGTCCTCTTGCGCCCACTTCTCTTGATCGGCTACAACTATCTCCGTGGATCCTCCATCTATAGCAACTGGTTTTGGGACTCCATCTGTGACATGACCCCATAAACCCTTGCTCCCAATGACTGTCTTCACCAGCCGTGACCAAAACAGGTAGTTTCCACCACCTTTTAATGTAACCGGAACCGCCAGCAACTTGTTTCCTTCCATCTTGTCTTGCATAACTCCGATCGTGATCTTGTACTGAACTGAAGCTGAAGATTTGCGGAATGAACACACCAGGCTATGAGGAACCTGGCTCTGATACCATATAAGATTTATAGAAAGAGGTAGAGTGATTTAGAGAATAAGAGAATGAGATTGGATTATGAAGAGATTAGTGAAGAATCATGATGAACACTCAAGAACAAGAGAGAGAGAATGACTCAAACTGTGTAATCTTTTATTAATGACATGAGTTGATATATATACAAGGAGAGAGAGCTAGTGTTTGCGAGAATCAGATAGGTTAAGCATGTGTAGTCAAAGGGAGAAGGAGCGCCCATTTCAAACTGTCCAATGGGAGGCTTTACACGCTTTTGGCATCAAGGCATCTTGGACAAGATCCTTTCCTCTTTACAGCTGTGCCAGCCTGTCTTGGACTTCCTTTTCTTCCTGTTCAACGGTCTGATCCATAGGTGCAAGCTCAGGTAACTTCTCTTTCACTTTCCTTTTACTCGGGTGATCATAAGTTACCTTTGGTTGAGTTAAGGTCGACCATGGTCCGTCCAGACTATACGGCCTGTACGGCCATGTACGGTCTTGTACGGCCTGGTTGATCCTCACTCCCAAAGCTCACCCAAGCTGAACCTTCTCTCATGTTCTCCAACTCCTCCTCTCTTCTCTTCTTATACTCAGCTCATTTCAACACTCATTACTTAACAGGAGCAAGCATTTTACTCTTTAAACACTAAACAAGCCTTTAAAGCATCCTGGGACAGATTCAACTAATTTTTATTTAGCAATCACACAAGATGATGTAAAACAGAATCCGCAGGACTTAACCACACCACACAACACAACCATAACATAAAGACACAAGCTTTAAACAAGGGAAGGAGGTTTAGCTTACAGCCAAGGAACCTGTGCTGGTTCCTTGAACCTCCAAGGCAATATGAATCATAACTGGCCAGATCTGAGCTGTTGGTTTGAGAACCAACATCTCCTTCTTTGCCTGGCCTTTCTCCTTGAACCCACCATGCCAAAGACACCTCCTTTCACCATGTTTGAGTCGCCACCACAAGTCACCAGTAGAAAGCTTTCTTCTTGAAGGGTTTTCCTTGGACAGAGAATAGGAAAGGCTTGGACATGCTTCCAATGGCTTTCTTTCTTCAGGACGGACATGAGAGAGTGTAGAACGACCAAGGACAGCTCCTGGACACCATGGATGAGCACATCTTCTTGAAGAGGTTGAACAGCCGGCTGGACCATGAAGCTTCTTCTTGGCTTGAAATGGCATGGGAGTGAGCTTGTGCTTGAGCGGAAGCTGGAACCAAGTTCTGATGAACCTGGCTCTGATACCATGTGAGATTTTCAGAGCACAGGTTGTGTGGGCGTGGTGAATCAACCTCCACAGGTTGGGACTGAGTCTTGTTCAACAATGGAAGAGAATAACAAAGAGACTGATGGAAGAATAAGAATGGTGTGAGATTAAGAGACTTTGGGTGAGAGATTGAGAGATTAGAGAGATTGAGAGATTAGGTAACCAGAGAATAGAGATTGGGAGATTCAAAGTAACCAAAGACTATGAAGGAGAACGGGAAATCCCCCTAACTCTCTTAAGAGTTACAAATCGCCATATACATCTGTTTATATAGACTTTTACAATCTGAGACATCATAAACCTATATCTAATGGCTGTAAATAACTTAAGAGGAATGGATGGTGTAGATGAGCTGGTCTTGTTGCAATCTGTGTAGTTGAATCTGATTGGCTGAAGCAGCTGGCGCCTATCTTTAATTCAAACCAGGGCTGTGCTGTGATTGGCTCTCCTTAAGCTCCTCCTAATCTGTCCACAGATCAGTCTAGGTTCATGGTCGTGGCTCCCCTTGCCTTTACAGTCAAAGCCAGCCTGTCCCATGACCAAACTCTCCAATCATATCACAGCACCTTATCTTCTTTGTCTTCTTCTCTTAAGAGCTTCTTTTGTCTTCTTCTCTTAAGAGCTTGTTTTGTCTTCTTCTCTTAAGAGCTGACCTATGCCCTATTTTTGCACAAACTTCATAACTTCTGAAATGATCGAGTTATGAGCTTTCGGGTCGGGACAGGTCCGTACGGATCCGTACGGTCCGTACACGTCCGTACCAAATCCGTACGGCCTCGCCCTAAGTTTTCACACTCGACCACCTGCTCCCAAAGATACTCCTAAGCCTCTCCTGACTTGGCCCTATCTTTGCACAACCATCAGATCACTTCTGGACACTCTCAGACCCTCCTGAAGCCTTAGTAGACAATCCCTGAAGGACTTGCCCTATCTTTGCACAAGCACCAACTCAACTCATCACCTTTGCTTCTCCACTTCTTCTCTTCAAGTTAACAGAATTACTTTGTAAGAAGCTTGATTTGGATACATAAAGTGGTGGAGAATCACCAGGAAGTTGAATAAATCTCATAGGAGTTGGCAAGAAGAAGTTATACCACTTTCAAATCAGGTGATTCCAGTTTCCCAGTTTGGGAATAGCACAGCTTCTTCGTCGTTCCAATCAAACCAGGATGAATCACTTTGTGAAAAGCTTGATTTGGATACAAAAAGTGGTGGAGAATCACCAGGAAGTTTAATAAATCTCATAGGAGTTGGCAAGAAGAAGTTATCCCACTTTCAAATCAGGTGATTCTAGTTTCCCAGTTTGGGAATAAACACTTTTGTGTTTAGAGAATGATTCTGTGACACCCGCCACTTTCAAAATATAATAAATTGATAAAAGCGGAAATAAAATAATAATACAACTCAAATAATAATAATCTTCATATAATATAAAAGTCAATACGGTAACAAAAGGCCTAAAAGCGCAACATCGATAACATCCGAAATATAAAATACGATATAAACCGAAAGTCTGAAATAGGAATAACATAGACGATAAAAGTCCAAAGGCCTAAAGGCCCGATAAAGATAAAAGCGGTAAAAGTGATAGAAGCCCAAAAGCCCAATAGCACCGGTCCGATAATCACTCCTGCTCATCGGTCTCACCTAAAAGGGGGAAAGAATGAGGGGTGAGCGACAGGGGAATCGCTCAGCGAGGTATGGGATGCTACCCCGAAGTCCATGGACCCGGACATAGCACTCCGAATAAATATAATTTAATTCTAATGCATGTCAAACACAGTACCTAAAGTACTCAAGCAACAAACAATGGTCCTAGCGAGGTGCGCACTCGCCGCCCACTAACAGGCCAAAACACTACCGAAAAGGTGCTCGGTTCATACACACACCGAAAAAGTGCTCGGTAACACACGCCCGTAGACGATTTATCGACACTTCCAGTCTACGGCTCAACCGGTCGACTAAAGTTGGCCGTGACCTCCATACAATCCGGCATACAGCAGTCCGACTCTGTATCCGTCTCCAAACAAAAACAATCCTAGCTAAGAATTTACATTAAGTGAAACAATCAATGTTGAATCCTCTAACCCCCTAGTTCCGGTTTATGCAAAGAACCTAAAACTAAACAAGCAATGACAGACTCGATTTCACACAGACGGAACACATTAGAAATAAATTATACTTATTCGAGGTCCTAAGCCGAATAAGAGAAGTTCGGGAATAGACCCTCACCTTAGCAATAATAAGTGATATCTATGAACTCCAGCTGCTCAAATGGACTCCAAATCTGAAATCAGATCGAAATTTCGAGTCAGAACGCCTTTCGAACGGTTTAAAACGGGTATTTACGGAAAAGTCAACCCGCTGGTCAAAGATTAATTATTTAATTAATTAATTAATTAATTAATTAATTATTTAATTAATTAATCCGGTTTTCCCTAACCGATTTCCAATTGATTTTAACCGACCGGTTTAATCAAACCGAATCGAAATCGATTTAAACCGGTCAAACCACCGGTTGACCGAGTCACCGAGTTGACTCACCGGGTTGACTCGGCCGAGTTGGCGAGTCACCGGCGAGTCACCGGTGTCGGTCGCCGGCGGCGACGGCGGCGGCTTACCGGAAAATCAACGGCGGCGACGGCGGCGAGGCGGCGGCTTCTCGGCGGCGGACGGACGGTGGTCGGTCACGGCGGCTCCGGCGAACGTTGGTCGGAGACGGCGGCGCGTGGCCGGAACTCGCGGTGGCTCCGGCGGACGGCGGTGGCGCGTGTGTTTCACGCGCGCGCCGAGGCGAATCTTCGGGAGGCGCGTGCGGCTTCGTCCGGGCTCCGTTTGAGGCGTGGTTGGTGTCTACGGCTTCGTCTCGACGAGAGGAACACGATGATGGCCTTGTATGTACGAGATGATCAATGGTTAGGAAGTTATGGGTGATTTACTAAACGGAAACAAAAATGAGCTTAAGGAATGCGGTTTTCGGCGGTTACCTAAGGCGTTTATCGGTGGTGGCAAGCTGAACGTGATCACGGCGACGAGCTCCGGCAACGAGCTCCGGCGACTCTCTGACTATAAAATAATCACACTTCTTCTTAGCTCTCTCTCTAATTCTTTTCTTTATTTTCTAAGTTTTTGGTGAAATGGGAGAAGGTGGAGGTGGTGGGGTTTTAAAGGCATTACCTTTGGCCTTTGGAGTTGGGGTTGGGTCATTACAATTCTCCCCCACTAACAAGGAATTCGACCCCGAATTCACGTCACCAAACTCTCCAATGGCACCCCGAAACAGCTCTGGATAATCAATCCTCATTTGGGGCTCGGATTCCCAGGTATCCTCCTGAATTCCGTCTCCCTCCCAACGAACCTTGATCAACATGGTCATCATTCCACGATCTGCTTTCACTTGGCGATCCAATATCTCTACTGGTTGGCACAACCCACGTAACCCTTTGCCAAGGTTTCTAGGTGGTTGCTGCAAAATGAGCTCTGGCTCTCTCACTACTTTCCTCAAAACGGAAACATGAAACACGTCATGGAAATCTGATAACTCTCCTGATAAATCTAGTCGGTAAGCAACTGCTCCAATCCGCTCCAAAATAGGATATGGTCCCATATATCTCGGTTTAAGCTTCTTTAGCTTCCGAGTCTTAGATCCTCCCTGAAATGTCCTCATTTTTAGGTATACCAGGTCGCCAACCTGAAACTCCAAATCTCTTCGCCGTTTATCTGCATAACTCTTCTGACGGTCATGGGCTTCCTTAAGCCGCATCTTGAGCATCTCAACCTGTTCGACTGTCTCTTGAACCATGGCTGGTTCTATCTCACGTCGCTCTCCCACTTCCGTCCAACAAAGTGGTGTGCGACAAGGCCTACCATATAGAGCCTCATATGGTGCCATCCCAATACTCGAATGATAGCTGTTGTTGTAGGCAAACTCGGCTAGAGGTAGATACTTCACCCAACTACCTTCCCAATCTAAAACACAAGCTCTGAGCATATCCTCCAAAGTCTGAATAGTCCTCTCTGACTGACCATCTGTTTGCGGGTGATAAGCCGTACTCATATGAACTTTCGTCCCAAGCGCCTTCTGGAAGGCTCTCCAAAACTCAGACGTGAACTTTGTATCCCGATCCGATACAATGCTGACCGGAACTCCATGCAATCTTACAATCTCGCTGATGTAAGTCTGTGCTAGCTGATCAGCTCTGTCTGTCTTCTTAACTGCTAGAAAATGGGCTGACTTCGTAAGTCTATCCACGATTACCCATATGGCATTCTTCCCTCCTGATGTAGTCGGCAAACCCGTCACGAAATCCATAGTTACCATGTCCCATTTCCACTCAGGTAATGGCAGGTTTTGTAATAACCCGCTAGGAACCTGATGCTCGGCTTTAACCATCTGACACGTCTGACATTGCGATACAGTTGAAGCAACATCTCTCTTCATACCAGGCCAATGGTAATATCGCTTCAGATCCCTATACATCTTGGTATTTCCTGGATGAATCGAGAAACTCGAGTGGTGTGCTTGCCGTAATATCTCCTTTCTTAACAACTCATCATTGGGCACACAAATCCTGTTTCGATACATGAACATCCCGTTGGTGGCTGTATGAAAACCAATACTCTCCATCTCGATCTGCTTACGCAAAGCTTCATCACTATCCTGAGCTTTGCGTATCCTCCATAGTAAGTCTGCCCGCTCTACAGCCTCAGCGCCAACTGACTCTCCCTCTACAGTAACTGCACATAATCTTAGACTAGCAAGTGTCCCAGTAAGCTCCTGGACCTCTTTGGTTCCCGATATATCGCTTCTGCGCCTACTCAAGGCATCCGCCACATGATTGGCTTTTCCCGGGTGATATGTGATCTCCAAATTGTAGTCTGCTAACAACTCCATCCATCTACGCTGCCTCAAATTCAAGTCCGTTTGCGTAAATATGTACTTCAGACTCTGGTGGTCCGTGAAAATCTTCACCTTCTCTCCATACAAGTATGACCTCCAGATCTTTAATGCAAATACAACTGCTGCCAACTCCAAATCATGAGTAGGATAATTGGTCTCGTGAGGCCTCAACTGTCGTGATGCATAGGCAATGACCTGACCTTCCTGCATCAGTACACATCCCAATCCGGTGCCTGACGCATCAGTGTAAACATCATATGGTACCCCTGGCCTCGGGAGTACCAAAACTGGCGCATGGGTCAGCTGTCGCTTCAACTCAGTGAAACTCCCCGAACATTCCTCTGTCCAATCAAACTCGGTGTCTTTTCCTGTTAGCCGTGTCATTGGCTTTGCAATGCTAGCAAAATTTTTGACATACTTTCTGTAGTATCCTGCCAAACCGAGAAAACTGCGGATCTCCGTCGCATTCTTAGGTGTCGGCCACTCTGAAATGGCGCTAATCTTCTCCTGATCTACGGCAACTCCTGCTTCTGAAACCACGTGACCCAAAAATCCAATCTTCTTCTGCCAAAAGCTACACTTACTCAGCTTGGCAAATAACTGATGTTCCCGAAGCTTACCCAACACAATTCGCAAATGTTCAGCATGCTCCTCTCTACTCCGAGAATAAACCAAGATGTCATCTATGAAAACGATCACACACTTATCTAAGTGCTCACGGAATACATCATTCATAAGCTTCATGAACGCGGCTGGTGCGTTCGTCAACCCAAATGGCATCACCACAAATTCGTAATGTCCATAACGGGTACGGAATGCCGTCTTCCGCACATCTCCCTCAGCTATCGCAATCTGGTGGTATCCCGATGCCAAGTCAATCTTAGAGAACCATGAAGCTCCCTGCAACTGGTCCAACAACTCGTCGATACGCGGGAGCGGGTACTTATTCTTGATGGTCACTTTGTTCAAACCTCTGTAATCTATACAAAGTCTGAAACTCCCATCTTTCTTCTTCACAAACAACACTGGTGCTCCCCACGGTGACGTACTCGGCCTGATAAACCCCTTATCAGATAGCTCCTCCAATTGTTTCTTTAACTCTGCCATCTCAGTTGGTGCGAGACGGTATGGAGCTCGTGAAATTGGTGCTGCTCCTGGCTCTACTTCTATTGTAAGAACGTCCGCTCTAGCTGGTGGTGGCCCTTTTAAAGGCTCAAAAACATCCTCGTACTCGGCGACCACTGGTATATCATGCAGCTTCTGCTGACCGTCCTCCTTAACCATCGAAATGGTTGCCAAGAATCCCTCTGCTCCACTTTCCAATAATTCTTCTGCACGCAACATGGAGACGATAGGAATTTCCCGGTGTGTCTGAATTCCCTCGCAAATGATCTTTCCTTCTTCTCTAGGGATATTAACTCTTGCCTTCGGACAATCCAAGACTACTCGATGTCGCGACAGCCAATCCATCCCAAGTATAACATCGTAGGAGCTCATCTCCATCTCCGTCAAATCTCCGAGCAACTCGACTCCTCCAAGTAGAACTGGTACATCGTGATGAATGCCAACTGCACCCAACTTCTCCGTGCCGGCAGTCTGGATCTGCTTAGCCTTCGGTTCAAAGACTCCACGAAAAGACCAAGACTGGACTAAGCGCGGACTCACAAAACTATGAGAGGCTCCCGTGTCGAATAAGGTATAAGCTGACTCTCCTCCAACTAAAACCGATCCTACACGAGATTTTTACTAACTACACATGACAACCACGAGCCAAAATACCCAAACACAAACAAGTATGGAAAAGACTCATACCTGCTATCGGCTCAGCTCCCTGAGGATCTCCAACCGCAAACACACGTGGAGCGATGGCTAGACGCTTCGGTGGTGGTGGAAGTGCCGCATTGTCCTTCCTCGGGCAATCTCTGATGAAGTGACCTGGCTGACCACAGCCAAAGCAAACATGTGCCGCTGCTGGTGCTGCTGGTGCTGCAATCTGTCTGACTGGTGGCGTATCCAATGGCCTAGCTCGACAAAACTTCGCAATGTGTCCAATCCTACCGCAAGTAAGACACCTCATACACTGCCCACTGTGACTGCGATGGCAACGAGGACATATCGGTAATCCCGACGGGTCCCCTGCTCTCCTTTGAGACTCTGGAGCTTTTCCAGACTTAACATGAACTGCTTTGGCGAGTTCCTTCTCCTCCGCCAAGCCTGCCTCCTGCTCGGCAGCTTTCTCCACCAAATCTCCCAACCGGTGGTAAGTGACTACGCGACACCTGTTACGAATCTCCACTCGCATCCCACTCAAAAACTTTCTAATCAAGTCTTCTTCTGAAATGCCCACTCCTGCAAATCTGCGAAGTTGGTTGAACACAACCTCATACTCCCTGATAGACATCTCTCCCTGGCTTACATGCTCGAACTCGCACTTCTTCCTATCCATCGCTTCCTTCGGAAAGTATTTCCTATCGAACTCTCGAATGAAATCAGCGAAAGTAAGTCTCTCTGGCCCAAAATGGCTCAATCGTATTCCCTCCCACCATATAAGAGCATCTCCACGAAGGTACTGCATAGTCAATCTGAGCGACAACTCTGGTGGACACTCAATAATCTCCAGCTTCCGCTGCAAGGCTAACTTCCAATCGTGTGCAGCTACAGCATCCACTGTCCCGCTAAAATGCTCCATCTCCATGTTTCTCATCTGACATGTCAGCCTGTAGAACCTCTCATTATAAACCGGGTAAACATGAGGTCGCGGTGGTGGTGGCGGTAGATCCTGAACACCATGAGCAAACTGCTGAACTGGACCCTGCTGCAGAGGAACCTGTGGAAGGGGAACCTGCTGAACGGGATCCTGATGATCATGCTGAGCTGGAATCTGCTGATCTTGTTGGACATGAACCAGTGGAACTTGCTGAACCTGAATCTGCGGTCCCTGCTGAACGGCAGCCATCTGACGAGCAACCTCCTGAGCAGCTACTCGGGCGGCCTCCTGAGCGGCCTGCCTGGCTGCCTCCTGGGCAATCTGCTGAAGTGCTTCCTGAGCGGCCTGTCTAGCGGCATCCTGAACCATCTGTCTCAATGCATCCTGATCAACTGGTGGAGCCGCGGGTGGTGGAACTGCGGGCTGCTCATGCTCATCTACATTGTCTCTAACGGCTCTGGCGGTCTGGGCACGGGTGGTTCTTCTCCTTGGCGGCATCTAAAAGGAAAGCGAAAAGTTAACTTACGCTGAACTTTGGATACCAACATTTTAAGGAGCAGTGATATCGAACGAAAAGGTGCTATTTATTTTTATTTTCAAAATTCCCAAATCCCCGAAAATATTTTGAAATCGTGTAAAACCGTCAAAACCGAATAAAACCAGGTCTCCAAAAATCGCCATCCCGGGTCGGAGCCGGGACGGAACCCGCTCTGATACCAAATTGTGACACCCGCCACTTTCAAAATATAATAAATTGATAAAAGCGGAAATAAAATAATAATACAACTCAAATAATAATAATCTTCATATAATATAAAAGTCAATACGGTAACAAAAGGCCTAAAAGCCCAACATCGATAACATCCGAAATATAAAATACGATATAAACCGAAAGTCTGAAATAGGAATAACATAGACGATAAAAGTCCAAAGGCCTAAAGGCCCGATAAAGATAAAAGCGGTAAAAGCGATAGAAGCCCAAAAGCCCAATAGCACCGGTCCGATAATCACTCCTGCTCATCGGTCTCACCTAAAAGGGGGAAAGAATGAGGGGTGAGCGACAGGGGAATCGCTCAGCGAGGTATGGGATGCTACCCCGAAGTCCATGGACCCGGACATAGCACTCCGAATAAATATAATTTAATTCTAATGCATGTCAAACACAGTACCTAAAGTACTCAAGCAACAAACAATGGTCCTAGCGAGGTGCGCACTCGCCGCCCACTAACAGGCCAAAACACTACCGAAAAGGTGCTCGGTTCATACACACACCGAAAAAGTGCTCGGTAACACACGCCCGTAGACGATTTATCGACACTTCCAGTCTACGGCTCAACCGGTCGACTAAAGTTGGCCGTGACCTCCATACAATCCGGCATACAGCAGTCCGACTCTGTATCCGTCTCCAAACAAAAACAATCCTAGCTAAGAATTTACATTAAGTGAAACAATCAATGTTGAATCCTCTAACCCCCTAGTTCCGGTTTATGCAAAGAACCTAAAACTAAACAAGCAATGACAGACTCGATTTCACACAGACGGAACACATTAGAAATAAATTATACTTATTCGAGGTCCTAAGCCGAATAAGAGAAGTTCGGGAATAGACCCTCACCTTAGCAATAATAAGTGATATCTATGAACTCCAGCTGCTCAAATGGACTCCAAATCTGAAATCAGATCGAAATTTCGAGTCAGAACGCCTTTCGAACGGTTTAAAACGGGTATTTACGGAAAAGTCAACCCGCTGGTCAAAGATTAATTATTTAATTAATTAATTAATTAATTAATTAATTATTTAATTAATTAATCCGGTTTTCCCTAACCGATTTCCAATTGATTTTAACCGACCGGTTTAATCAAACCGAATCGAAATCGATTTAAACCGGTCAAACCACCGGTTGACCGAGTCACCGAGTTGACTCACCGGGTTGACTCGGCCGAGTTGGCGAGTCACCGGCGAGTCACCGGTGTCGGTCGCCGGCGGCGACGGCGGCAGCTTACCGGAAAATCAACGGCGGCGACGGCGGCGAGGCGGCGGCTTCTCGGCGGCGGACGGACGGTGGGCGGTCACGGCGGCTCCGGCGAACGTTGGTCGGAGACGGCGGCGCGTGGCCGGAACTCGCGGTGGCTCCGGCGGACGGCGGTGGCGCGTGTGTTTCACGCGCGCGCCGAGGCGAATCTTCGGGAGGCGCGTGTGGCTTCGTCCGGGCTCCGTTTGAGGCGTGGTTGGTGTCTACGGCTTCGTCTCGACGAGAGGAACACGATGATGGCCTTGTATGTACGAGATGATCAATGGTTAGGAAGTTATGGGTGATTTACTAAACGGAAACAAAAATGAGCTTAAGGAATGCGGTTTTCGGCGGTTACCTAGGGCGTTTATCGGTGGTGGCAAGCTGAACGTGATCACGGAGACGAGCTCCGGCAACGAGCTCCGGCGACTCTCTGACTATAAAATAATCACACTTCTTCTTAGCTCTCTCTCTAATTCTTTTCTTTATTTTCTAAGTTTTTGGTGAAATGGGAGAAGGTGGAGGTGGTGGGGTTTTAAAGGCATTACCTTTGGCCTTTGGAGTTGGGGTTGGGTCATTACAGATTCAAACAACCATAGATACTTAGATTCAAAGATTAAAGAGATTAAGAGATTTTAGTGAGAGAATCAAGAGAGAGAGACTCAAAACTCCATTGATTAATTTAATGTCTCAGATACAAGATATATATGAAGATATAAGGCTAATACAAAAGGGATTTCGAAATCCATAAGCATGTGAGGTCAATGGACAGGCTAGAGCTCCTTTTGCTTCACATGCTTGGACAGGCTGTAAAAGTGCTTTACTTTTCCAGCTATGACCAGACCTTATCCAAACACCTCCTCCCTTATCCAGACTCATCTTGGGCGTGATCCCCTTTACCATGTTGAGATGAGATGAGGATATAAGGAAGGAAGACTTATGGGAACTAGTTGAGCTTGGGGAGTTAAGGCATAGCATGGACGAGCCATCCGTACAAGGTCGTACAGCCTCCGTACTAGGCCGTACAAAGGGAGGAGGTAACTCAGTCATGGTGAAACAAAGTTACCCGAGTAACTTTGTATGATGGGAAGAAGCTTTGATCACTTAGGCAAAGTGATCAGACCGTTGAGAGTGGATAAGGAAGGGAGAAGGAGCGTGTGACAGACTGTCATGGACTGGAAGGATAAGGCATAAAGCAAAAGATGCCTCACACACGCGGATGCTCCCATTGGACGCTTTCAAATGGGTGCTCCTCTTATGCTTTGACCTCACATGCTTGTATAATGAAACCCTAGTGTCTTCTACTTACTATATATTGTATCTCAATCTCATTAATGAAAGTTAGACAGTTCTAAACAAATCAATCTCTATATACTTTTCACAATGATTCTCCATTAGTCTCTTAATCTCTCAAATCTACTCTAATCTCTTCTCTATTCCTATCTAAACTCAGATTATCTTTTACTTTACTCAAAACTCTCATGGTATCAGAGCCAGGTTGATTTCAATCTGAGTTCTTGGCGTTTTTCTCTTGAAGATTCAAACTTGAAACTTTGAGAGATCAAGTGAGAGTGGTGTGAGTGTTCTTGGAAGAAGCTGCATCCCGGGAGCTACATCTTCATTCCGGAAGTCTTATCTAGCTTTTTGAGGGTTCTTTGAAGAGTAAAGACAAGGCACGGAAGGGTTTGAGCTGGTGTTGTAGTTCTAAGTCTCAAGATCAAGTCTTTTACAAGTTATTGAAGTGAAACTGTTGAAGATGGAGAGTGGTTCCAAGATGAAGGTTGCGGTAACTTTCAAGGGCAGTAACTACCTAGTATGGTCTAGGATGGTGAAGACTGATGTGGGAAGTAAGGGTTTATGGAAACACATCACATCTGGTGAGGACATGATGGTGATGTCTGCTCTTCATAGCTCGTTGGAGCCAGCCATTCTAGATGCTTACAGCTATTGTGAGACAGCCAAGGAGCTGTGGGAAACATTGAAGAAGGTGTATGGAAACACCTCTAACCTCAGCCGGGTCTTTGAAGTGAAGAAAGCTTTGAATGATCTAACTCAGGAGGACATGGAGTTCACTAAGCATTTGGGGAGGTTCCGGACACTCTGGTCAGAGCTGGAGATGCTGAGGCCAAGCACAACTGATCCAGAGCTGCTAAATGAAAGGAGAGAGCAAGATAAGGTCTTTGGGTTGTTGCTTACATTGAATCCAAGTTACAGTGGGTTGATTCAGCATATGTTGAGGGCTGAGAAGCTTCCGGACCTGGAGGATGCGTGTGCTCAGATACAAAAGGAGCAAGGCTCCATTGGCTTGTTTGGTGGTAAAGGAGACTTGTCTCTAGCCAATGCTGCGCGAACTGATCATGAGGAGATACCACAAGCCAACAAAGCAGCACACGGCAAGTATGAGGATAGGAAGTTCAATGGCAATTGTGATCACTGCAAGAAGCATGGACACAAGAAGAGCCAGTGCTGGATACTACATCCTCATCTGAAGCCAGCGAAGTTCATGAAGGAAAAGGAGGCAAGAGCTCATGCTTCTGATGGAACAAGTGGAGCCGGATCATCTAGCCGTGGAGCTGAAGGAGAGGGGCGTGAGGGTGATGGCAAGGCACTGGTGACATACTCAGGAGCTCCTAACATCCGTGGCAATGATCAAGACTTCATCAGGAGATCCGAGATGGATGCTCTCATAAAAATGCTCAAGGAGAATGGTAACACTCATGGGTACTCCTTTGGTGCATCCATGATAGCTAAGATTATAGAAACATCTCCTTGTGTTGCTGATATTGCTAGGATGGATAGAGTTAAAAGCAATGAAAATGCTAGACATGAGTACACCTTTGCTAGAAATGCTAGGATGAATCATGAACTAAATGCATTTAGATCACCTTTGAACCTGTGTCATAATGCTAGCAGTATAACTAAGCCATTAATTGTTGATTCTGGTGCATCCCATCACATGATTAGTGATACAAATCTGGTTAAGGATATAGAACCAACTAGTGGACATGTTATGATTGCAAATGGGGACAAGATCCCTATTAGAGGAATTGAAAATTTGAAGTTGTTTGATAAGAACACTAGAGCTTTCTACATGCCTGAATTTACATCTAACTTGCTATCTGTTAAGAAATGCACAACTGATTTGAATTGCAATGTTATATTTAGTCCTAATGATGTAAAGTTTCAGGATATTGAGAGCAGCCACTTGATTGGAAAAGGAATCACTAAAGGAGAGTTGTATTTGCTTGAAGAACTTGATCCTGTTTCCAATTACAATTGCTCGTTTACTACTGCTTCTAGTTTAAATAAAAATGCTTTGTGGCATGCTAGATTAGGACATCCTCATGGTAGGGCTTTAAACTTGATGTTACCAGGTGTTTTATTTGAGAATAAGGATTGTGAAGCTTGCATTTTAGGCAAGCATTGTAAAAATGTGTTTCCAAACTCTACTAGTGTTTATGATAAGTGCTTTGATCTTATTCATTCTGATGTGTGGACTGCACCTTGCATATCTAGAGACAATCATAAATACTTTGTCACATTCATTGATGAAAAATCCAAATACACCTGGTTAACTTTAATCCCATCAAAAGATAGAGTGATAGATGCATTTAAGAACTTTCAAGCTTATGTGACTAACCATTATAATGCCAAGATTAAAATTTTTAGATCAGATAATGGAGGTGAGTACACAAGCTATGCGTTCAAGAGTCATCTAGAGCATCATGGGATCTTGCATCAAACAAGCTGTCCCTATACTCCACAACAGAATGGGGTAGCTGAGAGGAAGAACCGACACTTGATGGAGGTTGCTAGGTCAATGATGTTCCAAGCAAATGTTCCAAAGAGGTTTTGGAGTGATGCTGTGGCTACTGCTTGTTACTTGATCAACAGGATTCCCACAAAGGTGTTGAAGGATCAAGCACCATTTGAAGTTCTAAACAAGCACAAGCCATCAGTGGATCACTTGAGAGTATTTGGATGCTTATGCTTTGTGTTGGTACCAGGAGAGTTAAGAAACAAGCTAGATGCAAGGAGCACTAAGGCTATGTTCATTGGCTATTCAACAACACAAAAGGGATACAAGTGCTATGATTCAGATACTAGAAGAGTCCTAATCTCTAGAGATGTGAAGTTCATAGAAGCTAGAGGATACTATGAAGAAAGGAATCAAGAGGAGCTAAAGGATCTAACATCAGATAAGGCAGGCGCCTTAAGACTGATTTTGGAAGGTCTAGGTATCAAGATGAACCAGGATCCAAATGTGGGGAGTAGGAACCAACATGAGAGTTCTCCGGCCCCTGTTGAAGCTAATCAGTCACCTCACCTTGATCGTGAGGGGGGCAGGGAATCTGAAACTCAAGAAGATGGTCAGGATGGAGCCGGCTTGAGTGAAGAAGAAGAAGAGAGTGTTTCAGGCTCTCACAATCAAGGTGATCAAAGCCAAGGAGAAGTAGAAGCTCAGGCGGAAGCACCAGAACCGAGTGTCCAAGAGGAGCAGGTTCAGAACCAACCAGTATTGAGAAGACGCACAAGGCTGAGAAAGGATCCTTCCTCTTGGGTAAACACGCGAGTGTACTACAATGCCCAAGCTGTGGAGCATCCTTCTCAGGCTGTGTGTTCATTTGCTCAATACCCTGAAGAACATTGTGCTTTTATGGTAAACTTGGATGAGAACTACATACCAAGAAACTATGAAGAGGCAATGATGGATAAAGAATGGAAGGAATCAGTTGGAGCTGAGGCAGGAGCTATGATCAAGAATGATACATGGTATGAGAGTGAGTTACCAAAAAGGAAGAAGGCTGTGACTAGTAGATGGATCTTCACAATCAAGTATAAGGCTGATGGAACAGTTGAGAGGAAGAAGTCAAGACTGGTTGCAAGGGGTTTCACTCAAACCTATGGAGAAGATTACATTGAAACCTTTGCACCAGTAGCTAAACTACACACAATCCGGATTGTATTAAGCTTGGCTGTGAACCTTGGATGGGGCTTATGGCAAATGGATGTGAAGAATGCATTTCTACAAGGAGAACTTGAGGATGAAGTGTATATGCATCCTCCTCCAGGCTTGGAACACTTAGTGAAGAGAGGAAATGTGTTGAGACTAAAGAAAGCTATCTATGGGTTGAAGCAATCACCAAGAGCTTGGTACAACAAGCTTAGCACTACCCTTAATGGCCGAGGATTCAAGAAGTCTGAACTGGATCACACTCTCTTCACACTCACTACTCCCTCAGGTATGATTGCACTCCTTGTGTATGTTGATGATATCATTATCACAGGAAGTGATAAGGAAGGTATCATAGCAACCAAGGAGTTCCTTAAATCCATGTTTGAGATTAAAGACTTGGGAGAAATGAAATACTTTCTTGGAATTGAGATATGTAGATCCAAGGAAGGTTTATTCATGTCCCAAAGGAAGTATACACTTGATCTTTTGAAAGGTGCAGGTGCTTATGGAGGCAAGACAGCAAGGATGCCTATGGAAGATGGCTACAAAGTCCCACGAGAGGGGGAGATTGAAGACAGCAAACCTTATCAGGATCCTAAACTCTATAGAAAACTAGTTGGTAAATTGATTTACCTTACCATAACTAGACCTGATATTTGTTTTGCTGTGAATCAGGTGAGTCAACACATGCAAGTGCCTAAGGAGCATCACTGGCGCATGGTGGAGAGAATCCTGATGTATCTCAATGGCTCACCTGATCAAGGAGTATGGATGGGTTGCAATGGGAGCACTGAGGTGGTTGGATACTGTGATGCGGATTGGGCCGGTGATAGAGCAGACAGGAGATCAACCACAGGCTATTGCACATTCATTGGAGGCAACTTAGTTACATGGAAGAGTAAGAAGCAGAAGGTGGTCTCTTGCTCAAGCGCAGAAGCTGAGTATAGAGCTATGCTGAAGCTTACCAACGAGCTGGTGTGGATCAAAGGCATCTTGAAGCATTTGGAGATTGATCAAGCCGCGCCTATGACAATGCATTGTGATAACCAAGCAGCTATCCACATTGCCTCCAACTCGGTGTTCCACGAGAGAACCAAGCACATTGAAGTTGATTGCCACAAGGTGAGGCAGATGATCATCCTAGGAGTCATCTTGCCATGCTACACAAGGAGTGAAGATCAGTTGGCTGATGTGTTCACCAAGGCTGCAAGACAGAAGACAATGGAGTCCATTCACATCAGGTTGGGCCTCATTGATCTTGGGAAGAGAAGGAGCTGATCCCCTTTGGCTGTGAGGTCTTTACTCTTTTTCCCTCATCAAGGTTTTGTCCCAATGGGTTTTCCTTGGTGAGGTTTTTAATGAGGAAGATCTCATGGCCATCCAAGCTTAGACTTTCACAAAGCTAAGCTTGAGGGGGAGTGTTGAGATGAGATGAGGATATAAGGAAGGAAGACTTATGGGAACTAGTTGAGCTTGGGGAGTTAAGGCATAGCATGGACGAGCCATCCGTACAAGGCCGTACAGCATCCGTACTAGGCCGTACAAAGGGAGGAGGTAACTCAGTCATGGTGAAACAAAGTTACCCGAGTAACTTTGTATGATGGGAAGAAGCTTTGATCACTTAGGCAAAGTGATCAGACCGTTGAGAGTGGATAAGGAAGGGAGAAGGAGCGTGTGACAGACTGTCATGGACTGGAAGGATAAGGCATAAAGCAAAAGATGCCTCACACACGCGGATGCTCCCATTGGACGCTTTCAAATGGGCGCTCCTCTTATGCTTTGACCTCACATGCTTGTATAATGAAACCCTAGTGTCTTCTACTTACTATATATTGTATCTCATTCTCATTAATGAAAGTTAGACAGTTCTAAACAAATCAATCTCTATATACTTTTCACAATGATTCTCCATTAGTCTCTTAATCTCTCAAATCTACTCTAATCTCTTCTCTATTCCTATCTAAACTCAGATTATCTTTTACTTTACTCAAAACTCTCATACCATAAGGGTCCAATGTAACTTCCCAAGCCTTTACCTTAGTTACCACAGTAAAACTAAAGTTACTGTGGTAAATTCCCAAAGTTACCCTCTGCCCCAATACTCTTCCTCTATCAATGTATCTTCTCTCCATCCTCTTATCTCAACACTCCCCCTCAAGCTTGACCATGTAGAACAAGTCAAGCTTGGAAGCCATGAAGATCTCCCTCATTAAAAACCTCACCAAGGAAAACCCATTGGGATAAAACCTTGATGAGGGAAAAAGAGTGGAGACTCCATGGTTAAGGGGATCAGCTCCTGGGAGTAAGATCAATGAGCCCAAGCCTAGAAAGTATGGACTCCATTGTCTTTAATCTCGCTGCCTTAGTAAACACATCAGCCAGTTGATCCTCACTCCTTGTATAACATGGCAGAATCACTCCTAAGATAATCATCTGCCTCACCTTGTGACAATCCACTTCTATGTGCTTCGTTCTCTCATGAAAGACTGAGTTAGAAGCAATATGGATAGCTGCTTGATTGTCACAGTGCATTGTCATAGGAGTACTCTGCTCAATCTCCAGATGCTTCAAGATACCCTTGATCCACACCAACTCGTTTGTCAACTTCAACATAGCCCTATATTCAGCCTCAGCACTTGAACAAGAGATGACCTTCTGCTTCTTACTCTTCCAAGTAACCAGGTTCCCTCCAATGAATGTACAATAGCCAGTAGTTGATCTCCTGTCCACTCTATCTCCTGCCCAATCAGCATCACAATAGCCCACTACTTCTGTGCTGCCATTGCATCCCATCCAAACTCCTTGACCAGGCGTGCCACTCAAATACCTCAGTATCCTATCAACCATCTTCCAGTGATGTACCCTTGGCGCCTGCATATGCTGACTCACTTGGTTTACAGCAAAACATATATCTGGCCGTGTGATGGTCAAGTAGATCAGCTTGCCAACCATCTTCCTGTATAGCTTAGGATCCTCAAACAACTGCTTCTCTTCAACCTCCCCCTCACGCAGAACCTTATATCCCTCCTCAAGGGGTGTTTTAGCTATCTTTCCTCCAAGCACATCAGTCTCCTTCAACATATCCATAGTATACTTCCTTTGAGACATAAACAAACCCTCCTTTGATCTGCATATCTCAATGCCCAGAAAATACTTCATCTCTCCCAAATCCTTGATGTCAAACACAGATTTGAGAAACTCCTTAGTAGCTTGAATCCCTGCCTTATCACTCCCTGTGATAATCAAATCATCCACATACACTAGAATCACAATGATCCCTGAAGGTCCTGTCAAAGTGAAGAGAGTGTGATCTAATTCAGACTTCCTAAAGCCTCTCCCATTGAGTGTTGTACTCAGCTTCCTGTACCAAGCTCTAGGTGATTGTTTCAACCCATATATTGCCTTCTTCAATCTCAAAACATTCCCTGGATTTACTAGATGCTCAAGACCAGGAGGAGGAAGCATGTATACCTCATCTTCTAGCTCACCTTGTAAGAAAGCATTCTTCACATCCATCTGCCACAAATCCCACTCCAAGTTTGTTGCAATGGACAACACAATCCGAACTGTATGTAGCTTAGCTACTGGTGCAAAGGTATCAATGTAATCCTCTCCATAGGTCTGTGTAAATCCTCAAGCATCTAGAGATTGAGCAGACTACTCCTATGACTATGCATTGTGACAATCAAGCAGCTATCCACATTGCCTCCAACTCAGTGTTTCATGAGAGAACAAAGCACATAGAGGTGGATTGTCATAAGGTGAGGCAGATGATTATCTTAGGAGTGATACTGCCATGTTATACAAGAAGTGAAGACCAGCTTGCAGATGTGTTTACTAAGGCAGCGAGATTAAAGACAATGGAGTCCATACTATCAAGGCCTGGACTCATTGATCTTACTCCAAGG
Organism: Brassica napus; assembly: GCF_020379485.1. Classification (NCBI taxonomy): domain Eukaryota; kingdom Viridiplantae; phylum Streptophyta; class Magnoliopsida; order Brassicales; family Brassicaceae; genus Brassica; species Brassica napus. The sequence continues at coordinate 722,812 of NW_026014884.1, forward strand.
AGCTGAGCCCCTTAACCATGGAGTCTCCACTCTTTTTCCCTCATCAAGGTTTTATCCCAATGGGTTTTCCTTGGTGAGGTTTTTAATGAGGGAGGTCTTCATGGTTTCCAAGCTTGACTTGTTCTACATGGTCAAGCTTGAGGGGGAGTGTTGAGAAGAGGTGATACATTGATAGAGGAAGAGTATTGGGGCAGATAGTAACTTTGGAGTTTTACCACAGTAACTTCGGTTTGACTGTGGTAACTAAGTTAAAAGCTTAGGAAGTTACTTTGCATCCCTTTGGAGAGTGGATCACGCCCAAGAGGAAGTCTGGATAAGGAAGGAGTAGTTTGGATAAGGTCTGGTCATAGCTGGAAAGGTAAAGCACCTTTACAGCCTGTCCAAGCATGTGAAGCCTCTTTACAGCCTATCCCTTGACTTCACATGCTTATGATTTCGAAATCCTCTTTGTATTATCCTTATCTCTTCATATATAACTTGTATCTGAGACATTAAATTAATTAATGGAGTTTTGAGTATTCTCTCTATTCTCTCTCTACTTATTCTCTTAATCTCTTTAATCTTACACAAAACAATCTGATTGTTCTTAAACACACTCTAATACACAAAAGTGTATATGGTATCAGAGCCAGGTTACTAAAAGGGTGGAAGTGTGTTATTCATGTTCTTAAAAAATCTGGTTTTGTGTTCTTGAGCTGTTCTTGATGTTCTTGAGTGTTCTTGGTGGTTTTGAGCTCTGTTCTTCATTTGCTGGGTTTTATTGAGGACATCTGATGGAGTCAAACGTGAGCAGAGAGATGAAGACAAGATCAAGTTATCAAGTGAAGAAAGGGAGAGAAAACAAGTGGATCTGGTCAGATTGGGTAGAGACAGCTTTGGAAAGCTGTGGGATTTGGAGTAATCATGTAAAGGAAGAGCCTTTAAAGGTGAGAGCTGCTGAGAAAGATCAGACAGCAAGTTTGAAGGAGATTCAAGTAAAGGTAGAACCTTTAAAGGAGGTAGCTGCTGAAGAAGGTCAGACAGCAAGGTTGGAGGGTCATGAAGCCAAGGGCGTGATCTATAGTCTAAGACAAAGGAAGGACGAGTTGTATCAGCTTGTGGGGAGGCTGAGAGAAGTAGAATCAGAGTTGGGTATGGTGAAAACTCATACAGGAAGGAGGAAGCAAGATGTGATCTTTAGCTTTCTTATGGGAGAGATATGTGAGTTGGTTGAACACATTTGTGATGTGTGGGAGATAAACAAGAAGCCAGGTAGATGGAAGAGAGGTACAAGCTGCAAGAAGGGAAAGTTGAGAAAACTTTCTAAGATGTGGGTCATGATGAGCAGATTATGGAGGAAGGGTATCAAGGAGAGTATGCAAGTAGGAGAGTGTTTCTACTCAGCTTACATGGGAGAATCTGTAGAGAGCAGTGGGGTTATGAGGAAGCTAGAGACCAAAGGAGCAGATGAGCGAGTCACAAAGGAGGAATGGGATGAGTTTGTCAAGTATGTGTATGCTTTGGCTACGACCCGGAGACAAGGTGCTCCTGCCAAAGCATCCACATCCAACAAACCCATCATTGTTGATTCTGGAGCAAGTCATCACATGATTAGTGATAGAAGCTTAATGAGTGATGTAAAGAAAGCCACTGGGGGTGTGATGATAGCTAATGGTGATAGGATTCCAATAGAAGGAGTTGGAAAGCTCAAGCTATTTGATAAAGACTCAGATGCCTTCTACATGCCACAGTTTGCTTCAAATTTGCTATCTGTGAGGAAAGCCACAATTGATCTTGGCTGTCAAGTAGTATTCAGGCCAGATGATGTTGAGTTCCAAGATTTGAAGACTGGAAGGGTCATTGGGAGAGGAGACAGCAAGAATAATCTATATCAGCTCCAATTGGCTAAGATCTCTAAACCCTTTGATTCTATGTGTTTGAGTAGTACTTATGAGAAGATTGATAGTATTACTTGGCATGCTAGATTGGGACATCCTCATGCTCGTGCTATTGAATTGATAATTCCTAATATGTCATTTAGTCACTTGGAGTGTGAAGCATGCATATTAGGGAAGCATTGTAGGACTGTTTTTCCAACATCAGAAACTACTTATGAGCATTGCTTTGATCTAGTTCATTCAGATGTGTGGACTGCTCCTTGTTTGTCTAGAGATAGCCAGAAGTACTTTGTGACATTCATTGACGAGAAGTCTAAGTATACTTGGCTTACATTGCTTCCATCTAAAGATAGGGTGCTAGAAGCATTTATGAACTTCCAAGCATATGTATCTAATCAATACAATGCTACTGTGAAGGTACTGAGATCAGATAATGGAGGTGAATACATCAGCAATGCCTTCAAGAGTCATCTAGCCAAGCATGGGATTGTGCATCAGACTAGCTGCCCTTACACACCACAGCAGAATGGGGTAGCTGAGAGGAAGAACAGGCACTTGATGGAGGTTGCTAGATCAATGATGTTTCATGCAAATGTCCCAAAACGCTTTTGGAGTGATGCTGTGCAGACTGCTTGCTATCTCATCAACCGGGTTCCAACCAAGATATTGAAGAATCTGTCTCCATTTGAGGTATTGAACAAGAGTAAACCTGTCATTGATCATCTACGTGTCTTTGGGTGTGTGTGCTATGTCATGGTTCCAGGAGAGCAGAGAAACAAGCTGGAGGCAAAGAGTACTAAGGCTATGTTCATTGGTTACTCTATCACTCAGAAGGGGTACAAGTGCTATGATCCTGAAGCAAGGAGAGTGATGGTATCTAGAGAAGTGAAGTTTGTTGAAACAAAAGGTTATTATGAAGAAAAGGAGTGGGAAAATCTGAAGGATTTGTCTCAAGCTCCATCTGATAAGGCAACAATACTGAGAGTGTTGTTAGAGAAGCTTGGGATAGGATTATCCCAGGATCAGGAAACCGGAAGGAGAGAGTCTTCCAATCAGAGTGGTGGAGCTGGAAGAACAACTCCTCTTGATCATGAGAGGGGGAATGGAACTGAATCTGGTGAGCAAGAGCAAAACCAAGAGGATTCAGGTCTTCATGATCAAGATACATCACAAGAAGTTGAGAACAATGAGGTTCAGTCTAGTGGAGAAGTGGATGAGGTTCAGTCTAGTGGAGAAGTGGATGAGGTTCAGTCTAGTGTAGAAGAACAACTCAGACCGGCCAGTTCAGAAGAAGAGCAAGTGGAGCCGGCTAGTGTGCAAACTGAAGATCAGGTTCAAGCTTTGAGGAGGAGCACAAGGATAAAGAGGGATCCTTCCAACTGGGTAAACACGAGAGTGTACTACAATGCCCAGGCTGTGGAGCATCCTTCTCAAGCCGTGTGTTCCTTTGCTGAGTTTCCAGAGGAGCATTATGCCTTTATGATTAGTCTGGATGAGAGTTATGTACCAAGGACTTATGAAGAAGCTATGTTAGACAAGGAATGGAAAGAATCAGTGGGAGCTGAAGCAGGTGCTATGATCAAAAATGATACATGGTATGAGAGTGAGCTGCCTAAGGGAAAGAGGGCTGTATCTAGTAGATGGATCTTCACAATCAAGTATCTAGCAAATGGACAGATTGATAGGAAGAAGACCAGATTGGTTGCAAGAGGATTTACACAGACCTATGGAGAGGATTACATTGATACCTTTGCACCAGTAGCTAAGCTACATACAGTTCGGATTGTGTTGTCCATTGCAACAAACTTGGAGTGGGATTTGTGGCAGATGGATGTGAAGAATGCTTTCTTACAAGGTGAGCTAGAAGATGAGGTATACATGCTTCCTCCTCCTGGTCTTGAGCATCTAGTAAAGCCAGGGAATGTTTTGAGATTGAAGAAGGCAATATATGGGCTGAAACAATCACCTAGAGCTTGGTACAGGAAGCTGAGTACAACACTCAATGGGAGAGGCTTTAGGAAGTCTGAATTAGATCACACTCTCTTCACCTTGACAGGACCTTCAGGGATCATTGTGATTCTAGTGTATGTGGATGATTTGATTATCACAGGGAGTGATAAGGCAGGGATTCAAGCTACTAAGGAGTTTCTCAAATCTGTGTTTGACATCAAGGATTTGGGAGAGATGAAGTATTTTCTGGGCATTGAGATATGCAGATCAAAGGAGGGTTTGTTTATGTCTCAAAGGAAGTATACTATGGATATGTTGAAGGAGACTGATGTGCTTGGAGGAAAGATAGCTAAGACACCCCTCGAGGAGGGATATAAGGTTCTGCGTGAGGGGGAGGTTGAAGAGAAGCAGCTGTTTGAGGATCCTAAGCTATACAGGAAGATGGTTGGCAAGCTGATCTACTTGACAATTACTAGGCCAGATATATGCTTCGCTGTGAATCAAGTGAGTCAACATATGCAGGCGCCAAAGGTCCATCATTGGAAGATGGTTGATAGGATACTGAGGTATTTAAGTGGGACGGCTGGACAAGGAGTTTGGATGGGCTGCAATGGTAGTACAGAAGTGGTTGGTTATTGTGATGCTGATTGGGCAGGAGATAGAGTGGACAGGAGATCAACTACTGGGTATTGTACATTCATTGGAGGGAACTTGGTAACTTGGAAGAGTAAGAAGCAGAAGGTTATCTCCTGTTCAAGTGCTGAAGCTGAGTATAGAGCCATGTTGAAGCTGACAAACGAGTTGGTGTGGATCAAGGGGATCTTGAAGCATCTAGAGATTGAGCAGACTACTCCTATGACTATGCATTGTGACAATCAAGCAGCTATCCACATGTTGAGATGAGGAGATGAAGATGAGGAGATGAAGAGTTGATACATGGATAGAGGAAGGGATTTGGAGCAGGCAGTAACTTTGGAGATTTACCACAGTAACTTTATTGTTACTGTGGTAACTGAGTTAAAAGACTTGGAAAGTTACCTTGCATCCATTTGGAGAGTGAAACACGCCAGGGGGAGTTTGGATAAGCAAGGAGGAGTTTGGATAAGGTCTGGTCAAGGGAAGAAAGCTTTAGACAGGCTGGCACAGCTGGAAAGCTAAAGCAAGATACCCAAGCATGTGAGGAACCTTATTGGCTACTTTAAATCAAGCATCTTTGACTACACATGCTTGTAATCTCCACTAGACTGAACCTGGACGATCTTGATGTATCTCTTATCTATATATGTTGTAAACTCTCTCATTAATCAATCTGATGGAGTTTTGAGCCTCTCTCTCTCTATTCTCTAAAATCTCTTAATCTCTTTGATATCTTGATCTGATTATCTCTGATTGTTTGAATCATACTCTTAAAACACAAAAGTGTTTATGGTATCAGAGCCAGGTTGTTCAAACAGGGGAGAGTGTGATTTCGTTTTTCATAAAAATTTGGGTGTTCTTGAGTGTTCTTGAGTGTTCTTGGTGTTCTTAACTTCTGGGTTTCATTATCTTTGTGGCGTGAGAGTTTCTGGTGAATCCAAATCATCTCAACATGGAAATGGAACACAGACCTGAGTTAACTATGAAGACTGAAGAGGAGAGGCATGGCGAGTGGTCAACGTGGGCCAAAAGAGCTTTGGAAAGCTGTGGGTTATGGAGCAGTCATGGAAAGGAGAAGCCTTTACAAGAGATGACTGCAAATGAAGGTCAGGCGTGGAGCCTGAGGTCTGAAGAAAGAGCTGTTCAAGGAAATCACACAAGATGTGAGACTGGAGCAGTTTGTGGGAGTATATCTGGTCTGAAGAAGGGCCGTGAGGTCAAGGGAACTCGCAGCAGCTGTAAAAGAGGAGCAGAAGAACTTCATCAGCTTGTGGGAAAGCTGAAATATCTGTGGAAGGAGTTGAGTGTCTGGAGAACAAGGGCATCAGACCCGGAGATGATACAAAAGAGGATGGAGCAAGATGTAGTCTTGAGTCTTCTAGTCAGCTTAAACTCATCATATGGTCAGCTGATTATGCAAGTGATCAAAGGTGAAGAGCAAGCAGATGTGGATGGGTTGTGTGACTTGATTCAATCAGCTTATGATGTTCATGAGAAGAACAAGAAGTGGATCAAGAGGAGGAATGGTACAAAGTGTAAGAGAGCAAGCCTGAGGAGATTGTCCAAGATATGGATCCGAGGAAGAAAGACTAGGATGAAGAGGAAACAACTTGAAGTGGAACTGGAAGTGATCAAGGAGATTCAGCAACTGATGGTGTTGGGAGAATGCTCCTACTCAGCATACATGGGAGAAACAGTAGGAGACAGTGCGGATATGAGAGGAATGGATACCAAGAGGGCAGATGAGTGTGTGACAAAGAAGGAATGGGATGAGTTTGTTAAGCATGTGTATGCTTTGGCTACGACCCAGAGTCTGGGTGCTCCTGCCAAAGCATCCACATCTAAACCCATCATCATTGACTCTGGAGCAACACACCACATGATCAGTGACAAGAGCCTAATCAGTGAGGTTACAGCAGCAACAGGGAGTGTAGTGATAGCCAATGGTACCAGGATCCCAATAGAAGGAGTGGGAAACCTCAAGCTGTTTGAGAAGAACTCAACTGCCTTCTACCTACCTCAGTTTACATCCAATCTAATCTCAGTTAAGAAGGCTACAGTTGATTTGGATTGTCAAGTGGTTTTCAGACCAAATGAAGTTGAGTTCCAGGATTTGAAAACTGGAAGGGTTATTGGCAGAGGAGACAGCAAGCATCAGCTCTATCATCTACAAACAACTGAGGCGTCTAGCCCTGTGGGGTCTGTGTGTTTAAGCAGCACAACGGATAGGTGTGATAATCTCACATGGCATGCAAGGCTGGGACATCCTCATGCCAAGGCAATTGAACTGATTCTACCAAGTATGGCGTTCAATCACTTGGAGTGTGAAGCTTGTATACTTGGAAAGCACTGTAGGACTGTCTTCTCAACATCAGAAACCAGATATGAGAATTGCTTTGATCTGGTGCATTCAGACGTGTGGACAGCTCCCTGTATGTCTAGAGACAGCCATAAGTACTTTGTGACATTCATTGATGAGAAGTCAAAGTACACATGGATCACCATGATTCCCTCCAAAGACAGAGTCCTAGAAGCCTTCATGAACTTCCAAGCATATGTGACTAACCAGTACAATGCCACTGTGAAGATTCTGAGGTCTGATAATGGAGGAGAATACACTAGCAATGCTTTCAAGAGTCATCTTGCAAAGCATGGGATTGTGCAACAAACTAGCTGTCCTTACACACCACAACAAAATGGGGTGGCTGAGAGGAAGAACAGACATTTGATGGAGGTTGCGAGATCAATAATGTTCCACATGAATGTCCCTAAAAGGTTTTGGAGTGATGCTGTTCAGACCGCTTGCTATCTCATCAATAGAGTGCCAACCCGTGTCTTGAAGAAACTGTCTCCCTTTGAAGTGTTGAACAAGACCAAGCCACACATTGATCATTTGAGAGTCTTTGGGTGCTTATGTTATGTGATGATCCCCGGAGAAAGAAGGAACAAGCTAGAAGCAAAGAGTACTAAAGCTATGTTCATTGGGTACTCAATCACTCAGAAAGGCTACAAATGTTATGATCCAATAACCAGGAAGGTTATGGTATCTAGAGAAGTGAAGTTTGTTGAGTCTACAGGGTATTATAAGGAGAAGAAATGGGAAGACCTAGAGGATCTGTCCCAAGTTCCATCAGAGAAGGCTAGGGATAGGATTATCCCAAGATCAGGAACCAGGAAGAACAGGACCTCCTAATCAATCTGGAGAAGCTGGAGGAACAACCCCTCTTGATCATGAGAGGGGGAATGGATCTGAATCAGGGGAGCAGGAGCATGACCAAGAAGATTCAGGTCAGCATGATCAGGAGGAGACACAGGAAGTAGAGAATGTTGCTCAGTCTAGTGGAGATAAGCAAGGAGAGTCTACTGGTACAGAAGAGAGTGAAGCTCAGTCAGGTGGAAATGAGCAGGGAGAACCTTCTGGTTTAAGAGAGGAAGCACAAGAGAATGTTCAGGCTCAAGAACAGGTTGAGACCTTGCGGAGGAGCACAAGGATAAGGAGGGATCCTTCCAACTGGGTAAACACGAGAGTGTACTACAATGCCCAGGCTGTGGAGCATCCCTCTCAAGCCATGTGTTCCTTTGCAGAATATCCAGAAGAGCACATGGTGTTTATGAGTAACTTGGATGAGAATGAGATACCAAGATCTTATGAAGAAGCTATGAAGCACAAGGTGTGGAGAGATTCAGTAGGAGATGAAAGGGATGCAATGATCAGGAATGACACTTGGTATGAAAGTGAGTTACCTAGAGGAAAGAAGGCAGTTTCAAGCAAGTGGATTTTCACCATCAAATATCTTGCAAATGGGGAGATAGACAGGCACAATACCAGGCTGGTTGCAAGAGGATTTACACAGACTTATGGAGAAGATTACATTGATACTTTTGCACCAATGGCCAAGCTTCACACAGTTCGAATTGTGTTATCTATTGCAACAAACTTAGAGTGGGATTTGTGGCAGATGGATGTGAAGAATGCTTTCTTGCAAGGTGAGCTAGAAGATGAGGTATATATGCTTCCTCCTCCTGGTCTTGAGCATCTAGTGAAGCCAGGAAACGTTTTGAGATTGAAGAAAGCTATATATGGGTTAAAACAATCTCCTAGAGCCTGGTACAGGAAGCTGAGTACAACACTCAATGGGAGAGGGTTCAGGAAGTCTGAACTAGATCACACACTCTTCACACTGGTTGGACCATCAGGGATCATTGTGATTCTAGTGTATGTGGATGATTTGATTATCACAGGAAGTGATAAGGCTGGGATTAAAGCCACTAAAGAGTTTCTCAGGTCAGTTTTTGATATCAAAGACTTGGGAGAGATGAAGTATTTCTTGGGGATTGAGATATGCAGATCAAAGGAGGGTTTGTTCATGTCTCAAAGAAAGTATACAATGGATATGCTGAAGGAAACTGATGTGCTTGGAGGAAAGATAGCCAAGACACCCCTAGAGGAAGGATATAAGGTTCTGCGTGAGGGGGAGGTTGAAGAGAAGCAGCTGTTTGAGGATCCTAAACTATACAGGAAGATGGTTGGCAAGCTGATCTACTTGACCATTACTAGGCCAGATATATGCTTTGCGGTGAATCAAGTGAGTCAACATATGCAGGCGCCAAAGGTCCATCATTGGAAGATGGTTGATAGGATACTGAGGTATCTAAGTGGGACGGCTGGACAAGGAGTTTGGAAGGGCTGTAATGGCAGCACAGAAGTGGTTGGGTATTGTGATGCTGATTGGGCAGGAGATAGAGTGGACAGGAGATCAACTACTGGATATTGTACATTCATTGGAGGGAACTTGGTTACTTGGAAGAGTAAGAAGCAAAAGGTCATCTCCTGTTCAAGTGCAGAGGCTGAGTATAGAGCTATGTTGAAGCTGACAAACGAGTTGGTATGGATCAAGGGTATCTTGAAGCATCTGGAGATTGAGCAGAGTACTCCTATGACAATGCACTGTGACAATCAAGCAGCGATTCACATTGCTTCTAACTCAGTCTTTCATGAGAGGACAAAGCATATAGAAGTTGATTGCCACAAGGTGAGGCAGATGATTATCATAGGAGTGATACTGCCTTGTTATACCAGAAGTGAAGACCAGCTTGCAGATGTGTTTACTAAGGCAGCGAGAGTAAAGACAATGGAGTCCATACTATCGAGACTTGGACTCATTGATCTTACTCCTATGAGCTGAGCCCCTTTACCATGGAGTCTCCACTCTTTTTCCCTCATCAAGGTTTTATCCCATTGGGTTTTCCTTGGTGAGGTTTTTAATGAGGGAGGTCTTCATGGTTTCCAAGCTTGACTTGTTCTACATGGTCAAGCTTGAGGGGGAGTGTTGAGATGAGGAGATGAAGATGAGGAGATGAAGAGTTGATACATGGGTAGAGGAAGGGATTTGGAGCAGGCAGTAACTTTGGAGATTTACCACAGTAACTTTATTGTTACTGTGGTAACTGAGTTAAAAGACTTGGAAAGTTACCTTGCATCCATTTGGAGAGTGAAACACGCCAGGGGGAGTTTGGATAAGCAAGGAGGAGTTTGGATAAGGTCTGGTCAAGGGAAGAAAGCTTTAGACAGGCTGGCACAGCTGGAAAGCCAAAGCAAGATACCCAAGCATGTGAGGAACCTTATTGGCTACTTTAAATCAAGCATCTTTGACTACACATGCTTGTAATCTCCACTAGACTGAACCTGGACGATCTTGATGTATCTCTTATCTATATATGTTGTAAACTCTCTCATTAATCAATCTGATGGAGTTTTGAGCCTCTCTCTCTCTATTCTCTAAAATCTCTTAATCTCTTTGATATCTTGATCTGATTATCTCTGATTGTTTGAATCATACTCTTAAAACACAAAAGTGTTTACCACATTGCCTCCAACTCAGTGTTTCATGAGAGAACAAAGCACATAGAGGTGGATTGTCATAAGGTGAGGCAGATGATTATCTTAGGAGTGATACTGCCATGTTATACAAGAAGTGAAGACCAGCTTGCAGATGTGTTTACTAAGGCAGCGAGATTAAAGACAATGGAGTCCATACTATCAAGGCTTGGACTCATTGATCTTACTCCAAGGAGCTGAGCCCCTTAACCATGGAGTCTCCACTCTTTTTCCCTCATCAAGGTTTTATCCCAATGGGTTTTCCTTGGTGAGGTTTTTAATGAGGGAGGTCTTCATGGTTTCCAAGCTTGACTTGTTCTACATGGTCAAGCTTGAGGGAGAGTGTTGAGAAGAGGTGATACATTGATAGAGGAAGAGTATTGGGGCAGATAGTAACTTTGGAGTTTTACCACAGTAACTTCGGTTTGACTGTGGTAACTAAGTTAAAAGCTTAGGAAGTTACTTTGCATCCCTTTGGAGAGTGGATCACGCCCAAGAGGAAGTCTGGATAAGGAAGGAGTAGTTTGGATAAGGTCTGGTCATAGCTGGAAAGGTAAAGCACCTTTACAGCCTGTCCAAGCATGTGAAGCCTCTTTACAGCCTATCCCTTGACTTCACATGCTTATGATTTCAAAATCCTCTTTGTATTATCCTTATCTCTTCATATATAACTTGTATCTGAGACATTAAATTAATTAATGGAGTTTTGAGTATTCTCTCTATTCTCTCTCTACTTATTCTCTTAATCTCTTTAATCTTACACAAAACAATCTGATTGTTCTTAAACACACTCTAATACACAAAAGTGTATAGTTCCTTTTGCCTTTACAGCCTGTTCCAGCCTGTGTGGATAAGACCCAGCTCCCTTAGCCATCCAAACGGTCATCTCTTCATGGTAAAATCCCCTTTGGCCGTTAACTCCTTTTACTCGGGTAAAAGATGACTTGGGCGAGTTATGGATCGACCATGGTCCGGATGGTACGGCCTGTACGGCCTTGTACGGCCTGGTCGATCCCTAACCCATCTTTTCCATTCCTTCACACCATCTCATCTCTTCTTCAACTCCTTAGGACATCTTCTCTCATATATTGATCAGCTCATTTCAACAGTTGCAATGGACAACACAATCCGAACTGTATGTAGCTTAGCTACTGGTGCAAAGGTATCAATGTAATCCTCTCCATAGGTCTGTGTAAATCCTCTTGCAACCAATCTGGTCTTCTTCCTATCAATCTGTCCATTTGCAAGATACTTGATTGTGAAGATCCATCTACTAGATACAGCTTTCTTTCCCTTAGGCAGCTCACTCTCATACCATGTATCATTTTTGATCATAGCACCTGCTTCAGCTCCCACTGATTCTTTCCATTCCTTGTCTAACATAGCTTCTTCATAAGTCCTTGGTACATAACTCTCATCTAGACTAATCATAAAGGCATAATGCTCCTCTGGAAACTCAGCAAAGGAACACACGGCTTGAGAAGGATGCTCCACAGCCTGGGCATTGTAGTACACTCTCGTGTTTACCCAGTTGGAAGGATCCCTCTTTATCCTTGTGCTCCTCCTCAAAGCTTGAACCTGATCTTCAGTTTGCACACTAACCGGCTCCACTTGCTCTTCTTCTGAACTGGCCGGTCTGACTTGTTCTTCTACACTAGACTGAACCTCATCCACTTCTCCACTAGACTGAACTATACACTTTTGTGTATTAGAGTGTGTTTAAGAACAATCAGATTGTTTTGTGTAAGATTAAAGAGATTAAGAGAATAAGTAGAGAGAGAATAGAGAGAATACTCAAAACTCCATTAATTAATTTAATGTCTCAGATACAAGATATATATGAAGAGATAAGGATAATACAAAGAGGATTTCGAAATCATAAGCATGTGAAGTCAAGGGATAGGCTGTAAAGATGCTTCACATGCTTGGACAGGCTGTAAAGGTGCTTTACCTTTCCAGCTATGACCAGAACTTATCCAAACTACTCCTTCCTTATCCAGACTTCCTCTTGGGCGTGATCCACTCTCCAAAGGGATGCAAAGTACTTCCTAAGCTTTTAACTTAGTTACCACAGTCAAACCGAAGTTACTGTGGTAAAACTCCAAAGTTACTATCTGCCCCAATACTCTTCCTCTATCAATGTATCACCTCTTCTCAACACTCCCCCTCAAGCTTGACCATGTAGAACAAGTCAAGCTTGGAAACCATGAAGACCTCCCTCATTAAAAACCTCACCAAGGAAAACCCATTGGGATAAAACCTTGATGAGGGAAAAAGAGTGGAGACTCCATGGTTAAGGGGCTCAGCTCCTTGGAGTAAGATCAATGAGTCCAAGCCTTGATAGTATGGACTCCATTGTCTTTAATCTCGCTGCCTTAGTAAACACATCTGCAAGCTGGTCTTCACTTCTTGTATAACATGGCAGTATCACTCCTAAGATAATCATCTGCCTCACCTTATGACAATCCACCTCTATGTGCTTTGTTCTCTCATGAAACACTGAGTTGGAGGCAATGTGGATAGCTGCTTGATTGTCACAATGCATAGTCATAGGAGTAGTCTGCTCAATCTCTAGATGCTTCAAAATCCCCTTGATCCACACCAACTCGTTTGTCAGCTTCAACATGGCTCTATACTCAGCTTCAGCACTTGAACAGGAGATAACCTTCTGCTTCTTACTCTTCCAAGTTGTTGAGAAGAGTTGAGTATACAAGTGTGAAGTACAAAGGGGTTAAGACTGAAGAGAGTATGTTAAGCATTGGTGTGATGGGAGAGGTTCATATTGGCGTGACCGTACAAGGCCGTACAAGGCCGTACGGTCCGTACACATTCAGACAAGTGAAACCTTGACCGCGGTTACAAGGAGTTACCCGTGTAACTTATGGGAAGAGAAGGGGCTTTGGCTGATGAAATAAGACCGTTGGAGGATAAGAGAGGCGCGGCTTTACAGGCTGGCACAGCTGGAAAGGCAAGAGCATCTTTGTCCAAGATCCTAGATGCTCCAAGCATGTGGGAACGCTGATTGGCCGAGTTAAAGAGATCTTATCCTAACCTTGTTGACTTCACATGCTTAGCTCTCCTTTATGATTTCGAAAACCCTACTGATCTCTCACTATATATTGTAACTCTTGTCATTAATAATAAACATACAGTTCTGAGTTTCCCTTTCTCTTATCATACTCTCTCAATCATGATTTTACACTAAACTCTTCATAATCTCTCATAATCTACCCAAGTTCTATCTTAATCATTTCATTCTTAGATTCTTATATGGTATCAGAGCCAGGTTACTCATTTCCTGGTTTCTAAATCTCTAGAGTCTCCATCTTCATTCCTAAACCGTCTCTACTCACGGTCACACTCATGGAAGACAAGAACAAGACTTTGACGGTTCCGGTTACGTTGAAAGGAGGTGGGAACTACTTGTTGTGGTCTCGCCTGGTGAAAGCTGCAGTTGGGAGCAAGGGTTTGTGGAGTCACATCTCAGATGGAACTCCAAAGCCAGTTTCTACGGAGGGAGAAGGCGGTCAAGAGCTGATAGTAGCGGACCAAGAGAAGTGGGATCAAGACGACTTGAAGGTGCTGACAGTTCTTCATGGGTCGCTTGAAGCTTCAATCTTGGAGGCCTACAGCTACTGTGAGACGCCAAAAGACCTGTGGGATACTCTTCAAAAGGTCTATGGGAACACATCCAATCTGAGCCGGGTGTTTGAGTTGAAGAGATCAATCAACACACTTGCACAAGAAGAGGTTGAGTTCACAAAGCATTTGGGAAAGTTCAGAGCCTTATGGTCTGAACTAGAAATGCTGAGACCCAACACCACTGATCATGACACTCTTATGGAGAGGAGGGCTCAAGATCAAGTGTTTGGGTTGTTGCTGACATTGAATCCTATCTTTAACGATCTGATCAAACACATACTGAGGTCTCCAAAGCTACCATCACTTGAAGATGTGTGCGCTCAGATACAGAAAGAAGAAGGGTCAGTGGGGCTGTTTGGAGGAAAGGGGGAGCTCACCTTAGCTAACCATGCGGATGGAGCTCAAGCAAACAAAGCGGCATACAAGAGTGAGGAGAGGAAGTTTGGGGGCAACTGTGATCATTGCAAGAAGCTAGGTCACAAAAGGAGCCAGTGCTGGATCTTACATCCTCATCTCAAGCCAGCTAAGTTCATGAAAGATAGAGAGGCAAGGGCGCACCTATCTAATGAAGGAGGAGAAGCTAGCTCATCCGGGGCTGGCTCAGCAATGCGTGAGGGTGAGGGGAGAGCCTTAACTACTCAGCACACACCCTTGAGGAGCACTGAAGGCGAGTTGATCCGGAGATCAGACATAGACGCCCTCATCAAAGCTCTCAAGGAGAATGGTAACTGTATTGGAAATAACCCTTGTTACTCTCTTGCTGCATCATATCTAGATAGGACTTGTGCTCATCTCAGTAGTGATCCTGAATTCAAGTTAAGTGGTGCATCTAGATTAAATAACCTGAGACAACCTAGTACCTTTGCTGCGCATAATGTAATAAAACCACTGATTATAGATTCAGGTGCTTCCCATCACATGATTAGTGATAATAGCTTGATTAAAGACATAGAACCTGCTCAGGGTCATGTAATGATTGCTAATGGTGATAGGATTGCAATAACAGGAATTGGAAATCTAAAACTGTTTAATTAAGAGTCTAGAGCTCTTTATATGCCTGAATTCACATCAAACTTGTTATCTGTTAAGAAATGCACTACTGATTTACATTGCAATGTTATATTCAGTCCTAATGATGTGAAGTTTCAGGATATTGAGACAAGTAAGATGATTGGCAAAGGAGTAACAAAGGGAGAACTCTATATGCTAGAAGACTTAGCTCCTATTTCCAGTTCAATTTGCTCGTTTAGTTCTAGTTCAAGTATCAATAATGATGCATTATGGCATGCTAGATTAGGTCATCCACATGTTAGAGCCTTAAGCTTAATGTTACCAGGTGTCATGTTTAAAAATAATGATTGTGAGGCATGTATTTTGGGAAAACATTGTAAGACTGTCTTTAAGAAATCAAGTACTATCTATGAGAAGTGTTTTGACCTTGTACATTCTGATGTATGGACTGCTCCTTGCTTGTCTAGAGAAAACTATAAGTACTTTGTCACATTCATTGATGAAAAATCGAAATACACCTGGATAACACTTATAAAGACTAAGGATAGAGTTCTTGAAGCATTTAAGAATTTTCAGACTTATGTAACTAACCAGTACAATGCTAAGCTTAAGATTTTCAGATCAGATAATGGTGGAGAATACACAAGTCATGCCTTCAAGCAACATCTGGCTCTACATGGGATTCTACATCAAACAAGCTGTCCTTATACTCCACAACAGAATGGGGTTGCGGAGAGAAAGAATAGACACCTAATGGAAGTAGCTAGATCCATGATGTTCCAAACCAATGCACCTAAGAGATTTTGGAGTGATGCTGTACAAGCTGCGTGCTATTTGATCAACCGGGTGCCTACAAGAATCTTGGAAGATCAGTCACCGTTTGAAGTATTGAACAAGACCAAGCCATCTCTAAGTCATCTTAAAGTGTTTGGGTGTTTGTGTTATGTACTTGTTCCCGGGGAGATGAGAAACAAGTTGGAACCGAGGAGTACAAAAGCAATGTTTGTGGGATACTCAACTACTCAAAAGGGGTATAAATGCTTTGATCCAGAATCAAGAAGAGTTCTGGTATCAAGAGATGTCAAGTTCATTGAAACAAGAGGATACTATGAAGAAAGGAGCTGGGAAGATCTGAAGGATCTAGCTCAAACATCTGATAAGGCTACAAGCCTTAGGATGATCTTAGAGGGTCTTGGGATTAATCTAACCCAGGATCCAAAGGCGCAAGAGACGCCTACTAGGAATGAAGCTGAAGAAACATCCCACATTGATCATGAGGGGGAAGACAAGTCTGAGGCGGTACATGAAGAAGGAAGAGACTCAGCTAGTCATGATCAAAGTGGGATCAATGATGAAGAGTCAAGTGAAGTAAGGGATCAAAGTGGAGGTACACCACTTGTACCTGAAGAAGAGGAAGAAGAAATGGAGAACATGACTAGTGCTCCAGTTGTGGAGAGTGTGCCTGCGCCTCTGAGGAGGAGTACAAGAGTAAGGAAAGATCCATCTAACTGGGCAAACACCAGGGTCTACTACAATGCACAAGCAGTAGCTCATCCAAGTCAGGCAGTGTGCTCTTTTGCCGAGTTTCCAAGGGATCATTGTGCATTCATAACAAGTCGGGATGAGAGCTACATACCAAGAACGTATGAGGAGGCTATAAAGGATGAAGACTGGAGGAACTCAGTTGCGGATGAGTCTGATGCTATGATCAAGAATGGGACTTGGTATGAGAGTGAGCTGCCTAAAGGGAAGAGAGCAGTGTCATGTAAATGGATATTTACATTCAAGTATAGACCAGATGGGACAGTTGATAGGAAGAAGACCAGGCTTGTGGCTAGAGGATTTACACAAACATATGGAGAGGACTACATAGACACATTTGCTCCAGTGGCTAAGCTGCACACCATCCGAATCATCTTATCAATTGCTACCAACCTTGAATGGGGATTGTGGCAAATGGATGTGAAGAATGCATTTCTACAAGGGGAACTTGAAGATGAAGTATATGCAGCCTCCTCCGGGTCTTGAGAGTCTTGTGAAGCCAGGGAATGTCCTAAGGTTGAAGAAGGCTATCTATGGATTGAAGCAATCACCTAGAGCCTGGTATCACAAGCTGAGTACTACACTGAATGGAAAAGGCTTCAGGAAGTCTGAACTAGACCATACTCTGTTCACTCTAAACACAACCTCAGGTATCATCTGTCTATTGGTCTATGTTGATGATATTATCATTACTGGTAGTGATAAGGTTGGAATACAAGAAACCAAAGATTATCTCAAATCTGTGTTTGAAATAAAAGATCTTGGAGAGATGAAATACTTTCTTGGGATTGAGATTTGTAGATCCAAGGAAGGATTATTCATGTCCCAAAGAAAATATACACTTGATCTTTTGAAAGATGCAGATAAACTCGGAGGACAAACCGCGAAGATGCCGATGGAAGATGGGTACAAAGTACCAAGAGAGGGGGAGCTTGAAGACAGCAAGCTGTTCCATGACCCTAAGCTTTATAGGAAGCTAGTGGGTAAGCTAATCTACCTAACAATCACACGACCTGATATCTGCTTTGCTGTGAATCAGGTGAGTCAACACATGCAAGCTCCAAAGGATCACCATTGGAGAATGGTAGATAGAGTTCTAAGCTACCTCAACGGATCACCAAGCCAAGGAGTCTGGATGGGATGCAATGGGAGTACAGAAGTAGTTGGCTATTGTGATGCAGATTGGGCTGGAGATAGAGCAGACAGAAGATCTACAACAGGTTACTGCACCTTCATTGGAGGGAACCTTGTGACTTGGAAGAGCAAGAAGCAGAAGGTGGTCTCTTGTTCTAGTGCGGAGGCAGAGTATAGAGCAATGCTGAAGCTCACTAATGAGTTGGTATGGATCAAGGGGATCTTGAAGCACATTGAGATTGAGCAAGTGGCGCCAATGACAATGCATTGTGATAACCAAGCAGCAATCCACATTGCCTCCAACTCAGTCTTCCATGAGAGAACCAAGCACATTGAAGTGGATTGTCACAAAGTGAGGCAGATGATAGTTTTGGGAGTGATTCTGCCATGCTACACAAGGAGTGAAGATCAACTGGCTGATGTATTCACAAAAGCGGCAAGAATGAAGACAATGGAGTCCATCTACATCAGGTTGGGACTCGTTGATCTGTCACCAAGGAGCTGAGCCCCTTACTATGAGGTCTTTACTCTTTTTCCCTCATCAAAGTTTTGTCCCAATGGGTTTTCTTTGGTGAGGTTTTTAATGAGGAAGATCTCATAGTCTCCAAGCTTAGACTTCACAAAGCTAAGCTTGAGGGGGAGTGTTGAGAAGAGTTGAGTATACAAGTGTGAAGTACAAAGGGGTTAAGACTGAAGAGAGTATGTTAAGCATTGGTGTGATGGGAGAGGTTCATATTGGCGTGACCGTACAAGGCCGTACAAGGCCGTACGGTCCGTACACATTCAGACAAGTGAAACCTTGACCGCGGTTACAAGGAGTTACCCGTGTAACTTATGGGAAGAGAAGGGGCTTTGGCTGATGAAATAAGACCGTTGGAGGATAAGAGAGGCGCGGCTTTACAGGCTGGCACAGCTGGAAAGGCAAGAGCATCTTTGTCCAAGATCCTAGATGCTCCAAGCATGTGGGAACGCTGATTGGCCGAGTTAAAGAGATCTTATCCTAACCTTGTTGACTTCACATGCTTAGCTCTCCTTTATGATTTCGAAAACCCTACTGATCTCTCACTATATATTGTAACTCTTGTCATTAATAATAAACATACAGTTCTGAGTTTCCCTTTCTCTTATCATACTCTCTCAATCATGATTCTACACTAAACTCTTCATAATCTCTCATAATCTACCCAAGTTCTATCTTAATCATTTCATTCTTAGATTCTTATACAAGTTACCAAGTTCCCTCCAATGAATGTACAATACCCAGTAGTTGATCTCCTGTCCACTCTATCTCCTGCCCAATCAGCATCACAATAACCAACCACTTCTGTACTGCCATTGCAGCCCATCCAAACTCCTTGTCTAGCCGTCCCACTTAAATACCTCAGTATCCTATCAACCATCTTCCAATGATGGACCTTTGGCGCCTGCATATGTTGACTCACTTGATTCACAGCGAAGCATATATCTGGCCTAGTAATTGTCAAGTAGATCAGCTTGCCAACCATCTTCCTGTATAGCTTAGGATCCTCAAACAGCTGCTTCTCTTCAACCTCCCCCTCACGCAGAACCTTATATCCCTCCTCGAGGGGTGTCTTAGCTATCTTTCCTCCAAGCACATCAGTCTCCTTCAACATATCCATAGTATACTTCCTTTGAGACATAAACAAACCCTCCTTTGATCTGCATATCTCAATGCCCAGAAAATACTTCATCTCTCCCAAATCCTTGATGTCAAACACAGATTTGAGAAACTCCTTAGTAGCTTGAATCCCTGCCTTATCACTCCCTGTGATAATCAAATCATCCACATACACTAGAATCACAATGATCCCTGAAGGTCCTGTCAAGGTGAAGAGAGTGTGATCTAATTCAGACTTCCTAAAGCCTCTCCCATTGAGTGTTGTACTCAGCTTCCTGTACCAAGCTCTAGGTGATTGTTTCAGCCCATATATTGCCTTCTTCAATCTCAAAACATTCCCTGGCTTTACTAGATGCTCAAGACCAGGAGGAGGAAGCATGTATACCTCATCTTCTAGCTCACCTTGTAAGAAAGCATTCTTCACATCCATCTGCCACAAATCCCAATCCAAGTTTGTTGCAATGGACAACACAATCCGAACTGTATGTAGCTTAGCTACTGGTGCAAAGGTATCAATGTAATCCTCTCCATAGGTCTGTGTAAATCCTCTTGCAACCAATCTGGTCTTCTTCCTATCAATCTGTCCATTTGCTAGATACTTGATTGTGAAGATCCATCTACTAGATACAGCCCTCTTTCCCTTAGGCAGCTCACTCTCATACCATGTATCATTTTTGATCATAGCACCTGCTTCAGCTCCCACTGATTCTTTCCATTCCTTGTCTAACATAGCTTCTTCATAAGTCCTTGGTACATAACTCTCATCCAGACTAATCATAAAGGCATAATGCTCCTCTGGAAACTCAGCAAAGGAACACACGGCTTGAGAAGGATGCTCCACAGCCTGGGCATTGTAGTACACTCTCGTGTTTACCCAGTTGGAAGGATCCCTCTTTATCCTTGTGCTCCTCCTCAAAGCTTGAACCTGATCTTCAGTTTGCACACTAGCCGGCTCCACTTGCTCTTCTTCTGAACTGGCCGGTCTGAGTTGTTCTTCTACACTAGACTAAACCTCATCCACTTCTCCACTAGACTGAACCGCATCCACTTCTCCACTAGACTGAACCTCATTATTCTCAACTTCTTGTGATGTATCTTGATCATGAAGACCTGAATCCTCTTGGTTTTGCTCTTGCTCACCAGATTCAGTTCCATTCCCCCTCTCATGATCAAGAGGAGTTGTTCTTCCAGCTCCACCACTCTGATTGGAAGACTCTCTCCTTCCGGTTTCCTGATCCTGGGATAATCCTATCCCAAGCTTCTCTAACAACACTCTCAGTATTGTTGCCTTATCAGATGGAACTTGAGAAAAATCCTTCAGATTTTCCCACTCATTTTCTTCATAATAACCTTTTGTTTCAACAAACTTCACTTCTCTAGATACCATCACTCTCCTTGCTTCAGGATCATAGCACTTGTACCCCTTCTGAGTGATAGAGTAACCAATGAACATAGCCTTAGTACTCTTTGCCTCCAGCTTGTTTCTCTGCTCTCCTGGAACCATGACATAGCACACACACCCAAAGACACGTAGATGATCAATGACAGGTTTACTCTTGTTCAATACCTCAAATGGAGACAGATTCTTCAATATCTTGGTTGGAACCCGGTTAATGAGATAGCAAGCAGTCTGCACAGCATCACTCCAAAAGCGTTTTGGGACATTTGCATGAAACATCATTGATCTAGCAACCTCCATCAAGTGCCTGTTCTTCCTCTCAGCTACCCCATTCTGCTGTGGTGTATAAGGGCAGCTGGTCTGATGCACAATCCCATGCTTGGCTAGATGACTCTTGAAGGCATTGCTGATGTATTCACCTCCATTATCTGATCTCAGTACCTTCACAGTAGCATTGTATTGATTAGATACATATGCTTGGAAGTTCATAAATGCTTCTAGCACCCTATCTTTAGATGGAAGCAATGTATGTTGAAATGAGCTGATCAATATATGAGAGAAGATGTCCTAAGGAGTTGAAGAAGAGATGAGATGGTGTGAAGGAATGGAAAAGATGGGTTAGGGATCGACCAGGCCGTACAAGGCCGTACAGGCCGTACCATCCGTACCATGGTCGATCCATAACTCGCCCAAGTCATCTTTTACCCGAGTAAAAGGAGTTAACGGCCAAAGGGGATTTTACCATGAAGAGATGACCGTTTGGATGGCTAAGGGAGCTGGGTCTTATCCACACAGGCTGGAACAGGCTGTAAAGGCAAAAGGAACCTGGTCCAAGATGCCTTTAAACGTGTGACAGCTCCCATTGGATCAAGTTTGAATTAAAGCAACCTTATCCTTGACCTCACATGCTTAGTCTCTCTGAAACCCTTGTATCTGATCTTATATATTGTAAACTCTGTCTTGATTAATAAGATAACTCGATTTGATGATAATCTCTCTCTAGTTCATCATGTTTCTCTTTTACATATCATAAATCATCCCATCTTCCCTTAATCTCACCATAATCTCTTTCTAAACTCTCAATACCTGTTCTCATCTCTAAAATCACATGGTATCAGAGCCAGGTTGGCTGTGGTATTGAGGTTTCGAGTGTTCTTCAGCTTCAGTCTAAACTCATTTTCTTTTCTCTTTCGGATCAAACTAAACAAGATGGAGGGAATCTACAAGGTCATTACGGTTCCTGTTGCTTTGAAGGGTAGTGGGAACTACCTGTTGTGGTCTAGGCTTGTGAAGACAGCCATTGGGAGGCTAGGGTTATGGAGTCACATCACGGATGAGGCACCTAAACCAGTGGCCAAAGTAGGAGAAGGAGGTGAAGGTGATGGAGATCAAGTTGCTGCTGCCGAGAAGAAATGGATTCAAGAAGACTTGATGGTGCTCTCAGTACTACAAGGATCCCTTGAAGTCCATCTCCTAGATGCTTACAGCTACTGTGAGACTCCTAAACACCTGTGGGAAACCCTCCTGAAGACGTTTGGGAACACTACCAACCTAAGCCGGGTGTTTGAGCTCAAGAGAGCCATCAACAACCTTGCGCAAGAAGAGGAGGAGTTCTCTAAGCACTTGGGAAAGTACAGGTCACTCTGGTCTGAGCTAGAGACCTTGAGGCCAAGCACCATTGATCAAGAGACGCTTATGGAGAGGCGGGAACAAGATCAAGTGTTTGGTTTGATGTTGACGTTGAATCCGGCCTTTGGTGATGTTATTAAGCATATCCTAAGGTCTCCAAACCTTCCATCTATGGAGGAAGTGTGTGCACAGCTTCAAAAGGAAGAAGGGACTCTCGGCTTGTTTGGGGGAAAAGGGGATGTGGCTCTTTCCAACAAGGCTGAGGCAATCCAAGCAAACAAAGCTGCTTACCGTGGAGAGGAAAGGAAGTTCAGTGGCAACTGTGATCATTGCAAGAAGCCGGGGCATAAGAGGAGTCAGTGCTGGATCCTACACCCTCATTTGAAGCCAGCCAAGTTCAACAAGGAGAGGGAGGGACGAGCTCACCTTTCTGCAGAGACTAGTGAAGCCGGCACATCAGGAGCTGGTTCATTGGATCATGCGGGTGAAAGTGGAGGAAGAGCCGTAGCCCCTCACCATCAAGGAGTAGGGAAGAACATGGAGCATGAGGTGATTAGGAAGTCTGACATTGACGCCCTGATCAAAGCTCTCAAGGAGTCTGGTAACACACTCAGAAACACTCTTGGTTATTCTTATGCTGCTCATGTGTTACCTAGAACTTGTCATAAGTTGCTAGAGAACCTTGATACTATGAGGATTGAATCTGACTCATACAGGACCTTTACTACTGATAGAATGCCTAGAAATGAATTCACATTGCTTGATCTCATCAGTAAATTGAAATTGGTAAGTGAAACACCTAGAAATCACATTGCTCAAGGAATAAAACCTTTGATTATTGATTCAGGTGCTTCACATCATATGATTAGTGATGATAGTCTTATAAAGAATATAGAACCTGCTCATGGACATGTAATGATTGCAAATGGTGATAGAATTCGTATTAGAGGTGTAGGGGACTTGAAACTGTTTAATAAGGATTCTAAAGCCTTATACATGCCTGAGTTTACTTCTAATCTATTATCTGTTAAGAGATGTACCAATGATCTTCAATGCAATGTTATTTTCAGTCCTAATGATGTGAAATTTCAGGATATTGAAAGCAGTAAGTTGATTGGGCAAGGAGTAACCAAAGGAGACCTTTATTTACTTGAAGACATTTCCCGTATTTCTAGTTCTAGTTGCTTGTTGAGTTCTGTGTTAAGTAGGGGTGCATTATGGCATTCTAGGCTAGGACATCCACATGTTAGAGCCTTGAGCTTAATGTTACCAGGTGTCATGTTTAAAAATAATGATTGTGAAGCTTGTATTTTGGGAAAACATTGTAAGACTGTGTTCAAGAGGTCCACTACTATCTATGATAAATGCTTTGATCTTATTCATTCTGATGTATGGACTGCTCCCTGCCTATCTAGAGATAATTACAAGTACTTTGTCACATTTATAGATGAAAAATCTAAATACACCTGGATAACACTAATCAAAACAAAAGATAGGGTTCTTGATGCATTTAAAAACTTTCAATCATATGTTTCTAACCAGTATAATGCCAAGATTAAGATTTTCAGGTCTGATAATGGTGGAGAGTATACTGGCAATGCATTCAAGAACCATCTAGCTCAACATGGGATACTTCATCAAACAAGTTGCCCTTACACGCCTCAACAGAATGGAGTGGCTGAAAGAAAGAATAGACATCTTATGGAAGTGGCTAGATCAATGATGTTTCAGATGAGTGTGCCAAAGAGATTTTGGAGTGATGCTGTGATTACTGCTTGCTACCTAATCAATAGGATACCAACCAGGATCTTAGAAGATAAAGCCCCATTTGAAGTTCTCAACAACAACAAGCCGGTACTAGATCACCTAAGAGTCTTTGGGTGTATAAGCTATGTTCTTGTCCCGGGAGAGATAAGAAACAAGCTGGAAGCAAAGAGTATCAAGGCTATGATGATAGGATACTCAACTACACAGAAGGGATACAAGTGCTTTGTTCCAGAAACAAGAAGGGTACTTGTATCTAGAGATGTCAAGTTCTTTGAAGAGAAGAGCTACTATGAGGACAAAGATTGGAAAGAGCTGGAGGATCTGTCACAACCTTCAGATAGGGCTACAAGCTTGAGACAGATACTAGAAGGTCTTGGGATTGGAATGTCCCAGGAGTCAAACGAAGATCAGTCACCTGAAGTACAGGAAGCTGAAGAACCATCTCACCTTGATCATGAGGGAGGGAATGGAACTGAGGAGGTGGATGAGAGTCAAGGTTTTGCGCATCATCCTGATCAAAGTGGAGTTGAACCGAGTAGTGAAGAGCGTAATGAGTTGCCAGAACAAGGAGAAGTTGAAACAACTGAAGTAGAAGCACCAGAGCAAACACAAACTGAGGTACCATTAAGGAGAAGCACACGGCTAAAGAGAGATGCTTCCAACTGGGTAAACACGAGAGTGTACTACAATGCCCAGGCTGTGGAGCATCCCTCTCAGGCTGTGTGTTCTTTTGCCTATTATCCAAAGGAGCATTGTGCATTCATGATGAGCTTAGATGAAAGCAGTATACCAAGATCATATGAAGAAGCAATGCAGTATGAAGACTGGAAAGAATCAGTGAGTGATGAAGCCAATGCCATGATAAAGAATGACACTTGGTTTGAAAGTGAGTTACCAAAAGGGAAGAAGGCAGTAACAAGCAAGTGGATATTTACTATTAAGTATCTACCTGATGGAACCATTGATAGAAAGAAGACAAGACTGGTGGCTAGAGGATACACTCAAACATATGGGGAAGACTACATTGATACCTTTGCTCCTGTTGCCAAGTTACATACAATAAGAATTGTATTGTCTCTTGCTGTGAATCTTGAGTGGGAGCTTTGGCAGATGGATGTGAAGAATGCATTTCTTCAAGGGGAACTAGAAGATGAAGTGTATATGTATCCACCACCAGGTCTTGAGCATCTTGTACAACCAGGGAATGTGTTGAGGCTCAAGAAAGCTATCTATGGGTTGAAGCAATCACCTAGAGCATGGTACAACAAGCTGAGCACTACTTTAAATGGGCGTGGATTTAAGAAGTCAGAATTGGATCACACCCTTTTCACTCTCACTACACCTTCAGGTATCATCTGTCTACTTGTATATGTTGATGACATTATCATAACAGGTAGTGATAAGGCTGGTATAAAAGCCACAAAGGAGTTTTTGAAATCTGTGTTTGAAATCAAAGACTTAGGAGAGATGAAATACTTCCTTGGAATTGAGTTGTGTAGATCTAAGGAAGGATTGTTCATTTCCCAAAGGAAGTATACACTTGATCTTTTGAAAGATGCAGGTATACAAGGAGATAAGACAGCAAAGATGCCCCTTGAAGATGGATACAAGATTCCACGTGAGGGGGAGATTGAAGATAGCAAGGCCTTCCATGATCCAAAGCTATACAGGAAGCTGGTAGGGAAGCTCATCTATCTCACTATCACAAGACCAGACATATGCTTTGCTGTGAATCAAGTGAGCCAGCATATGCAAGTCCCAAAGGAACATCACTGGCGCATGGTGGAGAGACTTCTCTTGTATCTGAACGGGACATCAAGCCTTGGAGTGTGGATGGGATGTAACAAGAGTACTGAAGTGGTGGGATATTGTGACGCTGATTGGGCTGGAGATAGAGCAGACAGAAGATCAACCACCGGCTATTGTACATTCATTGGAGGCAACTTAGTGACTTGGAAGAGTAAGAAGCAGAAGGTGGTGTCCTGCTCAAGTGCTGAAGCTGAGTATAGAGCCATGCTGAAGCTTACCAATGAGTTGGTATGGATCAAAGGGATCTTGAAGCATTTGGAGATAGAGCAAGCAACTCCAATGACCATGCATTGTGATAACCAAGCAGCTATACACATTGCAACTAACTCAGTCTTCCATGAGAGAACCAAGCACATTGAAGTTGATTGCCACAAAGTGAGGCAGATGATTGTCTTGGGAGTGATCTTGCCATGCTATACAAGGAGTGAGGATCAACTTGCGGATGTGTTCACCAAGGCTGCAAGACAAAAGACTATGGAGTCCATTCATACCAGATTGGGACTCATAGATCTTTCTCCAAGGAGCTGATCCCCTTTGTCATGAGGTCTTTACTCTTTTTCCCTCATCAAGGTTTTGTCCCAATGGGTTTTCTTTGGTGAGGTTTTTAATGAGGAAGATCTCATGGCTGTTCCAAGCTTAACTAAGTTACTAAGTTAAGCTTGAGGGGGAGTGTTGAAATGAGCTGATCAATATATGAGAGAAGATGTCCTAAGGAGTTGAAGAAGAGATGAGATGGTGTGAAGGAATGGAAAAGATGGGTTAGGGATCGACCAGGCCGTACAAGGCCGTACAGGCCGTACCATCCGTACCATGGTCGATCCATAACTCGCCCAAGTCATCTTTTACCCGAGTAAAAGGAGTTAACGGCCAAAGGGGATTTTACCATGAAGAGATGACCGTTTGGATGGCTAAGGGAGCTGGGTCTTATCCACACAGGCTGGAACAGGCTGTAAAGGCAAAAGGAACCTGGTCCAAGATGCCTTTAAACGTGTGACAGCTCCCATTGGATCAAGTTTGAATTAAAGCAACCTTATCCTTGACCTCACATGCTTAGTCTCTCTGAAACCCTTGTATCTGATCTTATATATTGTAAACTCTGTCTTGATTAATAAGATAACTCGATTTGATGATAATCTCTCTCTAGTTCATCATGTTTCTCTTTTACATATCATAAATCATCCCATCTTCCCTTAATCTCACCATAATCTCTTTCTAAACTCTCAATACCTGTTCTCATCTCTAAAATCACACTGTAAGCCAAGTATACTTAGACTTCTCGTCAATGAATGTCACAAAGTACTTCTGGCTATTGATAGTTTTAATGATGTTAAGAGTAATCTGAGTGTTTAGAGAAGATTAGAATGAGTTTAGAAAAGATTAAAGTCTGAAATAAGATTTGGAGTCTAGAGAGAGTTTTAGAGAGACTAAGAGAGACTCATAACTTGCTTGATTGTATTAATGAGAGTGTTTACAACTTTATAAGAGAAGAGACAAGGGTTTTCGTAGCTAAGAGGATAAGGTAAGCATGTGGAGTCAAAGGCCATTTCAAACTTGTCCAATGAGGTGAGCCGCGCGTGTGAGCCTTCATTAGCTGGCTCATACCTTTTGCTTTTCCGTGTCCAGCTGTGCCAGCCTGTCCAAGACTCTCCCTTATCCTTTCCAACGGTCTGATCCATCCACAAATGCCAAGGTAACTTCTCCTCTTTACTTAAGTAACTCGGATAACTTATGGTGAGGTTTGGTTGAGCTTTGGTCGATCCTATCTTGTACGGCCTGTCCTGTCATGTACGGCCATGTACGGCCTTGTACGGACAGGCTGATCCCAAAGCTCCCAAACCTTCCTATCCTTCCTCTTCTTCATTCTACTCAACCCTCATCTCCATTCTTCACTTGACACTCTTCATCTCAACACTCCCCCTCAAGCTTAGCTTTGTGAAAGACTAAGCTTGGACAGCCATGAGATCTTCCTCATTAAAAACCTCACTAAGGAAAACCCATTGGGACAAAACCTTAATGAGGGAAAAAGAGTAAAGATCTCATGACTAAGGGGATCAGCTGCTTCTCTTCCCAAGATCAATGAGGCCCAATCTGATATGAATGGACTCCATTGTCTTTTGCCTTGCAGCCTTGGTGAATACATCAGCCAACTGATCTTCACTCCTAGTATAACATGGCAAGATGACTCCTAGGACAATCATCTGCCTCACCTTGTGGCAATCAACCTCAATGTGCTTTGTTCTCTCATGGAACACCGAGTTGGAGGCTATGTGAATGGCGGCCTGGTTGTCACAATGCATTGTCATTGGAGTGTCTTGTGCTATCTCCAAATGCTTCAAGATGCCCTTGATCCAAACTAGCTCGTTTGTAAGCTTCAGCATGGCTCTATATTCAGCTTCTGCACTAGAGCATGACACCACCTTCTGTTTCTTACTCTTCCAAGTCACCAAGTTGCCTCCAATGAATGTGCAATAGCCGGTTGTTGATCTTCTGTCAGCTCTATCACCTGCCCAATCAGCATCACAATAGCCCACCACTTCTGTGCTTCCATTGCACCCCATCCATACACCTTGATCCGGCGAGCCATTTAGATACATCAGCAACCTCTCCACCATACGCCAATGATGTTCCTTGGGAAGCTGCATGTGTTGACTCACCTGATTCACAGCAAAGCATATATCAGGTCTTGTGATGGTTAGATAAATCAATTTTCCAACAAGTTTTCTATAGAGTTTAGGATCATGAAATGGCTTGCTGTCTTCAATCTCCCCCTCTCTTGGTACTTTGTAGCCATCCTCCATTGGCATTCTTGCTGTCTTGCCTCCATAAGCACCTGCATCTTTCAAAAGATCAAGTGTATACTTCCTTTGGGACATGAACAAACCTTCCTTGGATCTACAAATCTCAATTCCAAGAAAGTATTTCATTTCTCCCAAGTCTTTTATTTCAAACATAGACTTTAGAAACTCCTTGGTTGCTTTGATACCTTCTTTATCACTTCCTGTGATAATGATATCATCCACATACACAAGGAGAGCAACCATACCTGAGGGTGTAGTAAGGGTAAAGAGAGTATGGTCCAATTCTGACTTCCTAAAGCCTCGGCCATTCAGAGTTGTGCTCAGCTTGTTGTACCATGCTCTTGGTGATTGCTTCAGCCCATAGATAGCCTTCTTTAACCTCAGTACATTCCCTCTCTTCACTAGATGTTCAAGACCTGGTGGAGGATACATATAGACTTCATCCTCAAGTTCTCCTTGTAGAAATGCATTCTTCACATCCATTTGCCACAATCCCCATCCAAGGTTCACAGCCAAGCTTAAAACAATTCTAATTGTGTGTAGCTTGGCTACTGGTGCAAATGTCTCAATGTAATCCTCTCCATATGTCTGAGTAAACCCTCTTGCTACTAGTCTAGTTTTCTTCCTCTCAATCGACCCATCAGCCTTGTACTTGATTGTAAAGATCCATCTACTAGACACTGCCTTCTTCCCTTTTGGTAGTTCACTCTCATACCATGTATCATTCTTTATCATAGCTCCTGCCTCAGCTCCTACTGATTCCTTCCACTCCTTATCCTCCATTGCCTCTTCATAGCTTCTTGGAATGTGATTCTCATTCAAGTTTACCATAAATGCACAATGTGCTTCTGGATATTGACTGAAAGAACACACGGCCTGAGTAGGATGCTCCACAGCTTGGGCATTGTAGTACACTCTCGTGTTTACCCAACTGGAAGGGTCCTTTCTCAGCCTTGTACTTCTTCTTAACATTGGCCCTTCTTGTGCCATCTCTTGTTCTTCTTCTTGTGACAACATTTCGGATCTTTCTTCTCCTAGCTGACTTGCTTCAGCTCCCTCTTCCCTTAGCTGATCATTAGCTTCTTCTTGTTGATCATCTGATTCCACACCTTGATCATTATGAGATTTAAGAGTACTCAGGTTGTATGTGTGTATGAAACCCAAATGGGTAAAGAGAGAGAGAGAGCTTGGAAGCGATTTGAGAGAAAGGAAGTTTAATGAGTGTTTGTGTGTCTAAGTGTTTAAGAGATTAGTGACCAGACTGAGAACGTGTATAGATATTCAGGATGAGAGACTAGAGAGACTAAGAGAAAGTGTTTCAGATTAGAGAAGGAGAAGGGAAACCCCCTTACTCACTTAAGGGTTACAAAAACGTCCACACATAGCCTTTATATAGGCTTTACAAGTTTGCAATCATAAACCCTTAATCTAATGGCTAAAAATGACTTGAGAATGAATGGCTAGGATGTAGTCTTGGATCTGGTCTTCACAATCTTGGTGATGGTCTCTGATTGGCTAAAGGAATCTGGTAAGAGAAGCTTGGATGGTTCAGATTGCCCATGTTTGAAATGGATGGATAAGATGGAGCCTTGTGGTGTTCCATGGTCAAAAGGTGCTTTACCTTTTGACCAGCTACTTTCCAGCTAGCAACAGGTCACGCCCAGCTCCTCTCTTATCCATTCCCAACAGTCACAAGCTCAGATAACTCCTCCTTGCTCCCTAAGTTTGCACATTTCCATTTCGGGTCAATCCGGGTAAAGTGATACGGCCTGCTCATCCGTACGGTTGATGGTACGGACCTGATGTCCGTACCTCGCCCTATATTTGCACAAGTTCACCAAGCTTCTTCAATAGATGAACCAGATCATGCTTTGGGTCGCCCTAACTTTGCACGGTCCGTTCGTACCGTCTGAACCTCGGGACGCCCTATCTTTGCACCATCACCCAACTATCTCCAAATGGTGCCTAAGTCCCTCCTGGACTTAAACACTATCTTTGTACAGCCTTCATGACTCTTCTAGACTTCTCTAAATCCTCATGAAGCCTTGATAGACAATCTCTTAAGATCTTGTCCCTATCTTTGCACCAGACCCAAACTCCTCCATACTTCTCCTTTGGCTCCATTTCACTCTTCAAGTCAACACTCCCCCTCAAGCTTGACTTTAGGAGATCCTAAGCCAAGCTTGGAACTCTGAAGAGTCTCCCTCATTAAAAACCTTACAAGGAAAACCCATTGGGACAAAACCTTGCAAGGGAAAAAGAGTAGAGCTCTCCAAAGCCTAGGGATTGGCCAGTGAGCTCTTGTGCCTTAGAACCAATGTGGTTAGACACAAGAAGCTCTGGATCACGGTCTAATAGGTGCAGCAACTCTTCACAGCTTTGCCTACACTTCACACTTCAGCTTCACCTCTTCATGGAACCGGTTTGAAGTCTCCCCCTCTCAACTGACTTCACAGCCATCATAGAGAAGCTAGGACACGACCAGATCATCTTCAAAACACCAGTGAGGCTGATCAATCACTTCACACACGGCTTGCCTTCTTCATCGACCAGGTTTGGAATCTCCCCCTCTCAACAGACTTACAGCCTCTTTAGAGAAGCTAAGAGATGACCCGAAACTGTTTAATGAGGCATCAAGCAATGGTACCTGATACATTATCCCAAAGGTGCATCAGTACCTATCAAAACCAAGAAAATGAATATCCTGCATCACACTTGATGCACACAATCTCACAATTCAATCATAATCATTTTAAGTATCTTTTCACGCACAAGCAATGAATAAGATGAATGAAGAAGATTTGAAGAAAGAGTTTAAAAGTCTAAGGGAACTTCCCTTGTGTTTTTGTGAGTTTCCTAACTCGGCCAATGCACCATCTTCATGGCATCATCAACTTCTTGGAAAGGCAGAATGGATTCATCAGCTTCTCCTCAATCACCTCTCATTGAAGCCGCATTGATGGAGAGCCTTCTTCCTCACTCGCCAAGGCTGCTCTGAACAGCCTCTTGCCTAGACACGCCACTGACTTGGTCCGGTTGATGATCCTTGTAGAAGCTTTTGCAAAAGACTTGTTACTGACCATGGATCATATGCATTAAGACTCCCCCTCAAGCTTAGAACCGAGACTAGAAGGAGCTAAGCTTGTGATGATCCTATGCATCTCCATGGTCTAATAACTATCATCTTTCATGATAGCTTTCTTCTTGTGAGTTTACTCTCTTCCTTAACCAGAAACTAGGGTGTTTGAATCACCATAGAGAGTCTCACAAGACACACCTCTCATTGCATAATGACCCATGCTACACTTCCTGTAGACTAAGGACTAGATATGTCCAATGGTATTATGCAATGGCCATCTCTCATTGCATATTCTATCACACTACACTTCCTGTAGATTATGGACTAACATGTCCTAGTGATGATATGCAATGGCACAAGACCTTTGTCTTTACATTCTTGGTTGTTGGCGAGTTACATGTATCACATTCCTTGTGTACCTAACACCACCACAACTCAATGCAAGATCAGATCATCCCATTGGAATCAAACCAAGATTATCCAGCCTGTTTGATCACCAATGCCACAATAATATATGATACTTGAAATAAGCTAGACAATCAAGACAATCAAGCAAAGACAATCAATTCAGTTTTTTTTTTTTTTTTTTTAAATGCAACAATAAATGAATGCATTAGGTTACATACTCACTATATGAATGAAATAGATTTAACCCAAATGAAACACAAGCCTAGATGATACTTATGCAATCAAGGCGACAAGAGTGACTCAATTCATGCTTATGCTCACTAGTTTTATCAAAGCCAATGATTCAAATAGCTTAGACATACTTCTAAATGCTTATAAGACATCACTGATGGATTTAACTATGGCATAGCAACAATCAGAACTGGACTGAATCAAGACAAGTAGATTTCAATCTCTAACAATGACAATGCAAGTTCTATTTTAAGTTCTCTAAATGCAATGCAAGCTTATCAGTACATTTGCAATTTAGGCTCATTTTTAAATGCATTACTACATGAATGCACAATCTTAAAGCTTTAGCTATATGAATGCAACAGGTTCAATCCATGAGCCATATCAAGGCTATGCACAACAGTTTCAATCAAAACCAATGATGCAAGCAACTTAGACAATTTCTAATTGATGCAAGACTTTCATCAATGGATTAAACATAGGCACTAGTATCAGATAACAACAGGATTGAACTTAGACAGTATGAGACGTGCTTATGTATGCAAAATAGCTTATCAATCATGATGCAAGCAGCAGAGACATTCTACTCAATTCTACAACACATTCATGATGATTTCAAGCTATGGCAATACACAAGACAATGCAATGAACAGAACATGAGATTTTGGGACTCTAGACATTACTTAATATCAATAAGACAATGCAGCAGCAAAATATTTTCAAAACAATTAGCCTAGACATTCTACTAGAAGTTATAAACTCTTAATGTAAATTAGGGAAAGCACAGAGTATAATCAAGAGATAGACCTATCAAGACATATTAAAATAGATGAGACTAGGTTTACTCCCTTGTTTAAGATGGTGAGGAGTGGTCTCTTCATTTCGCCACTTGAGTCCTCACTTGCTAAGCTTAACAGCTTCTCCTTTCATCACACAAGCTCACTAACAACCTTGTGGGAACACCTCCATCTTCTTCAGACTTGATGCTTACTTCCCCACTTAACCACCATTGCACTGAGGAGATACCTCAGCTTACTCTCCAAGTACTTCTTATTAGAAGCTCATTGAGTCGCTTTCTTCTTCCCTCTACTTCGGCTGCATCTACACATGATCAGCTTGCAATGGCCTTGAGGAACCAGGTCATTGAGCTTAGAGGATCTTCTGATAGCTCACTTGAATCCTCACCTCAAACTTGACTTAGTGTAGGTGCAAGCTTGAAGTGAGCCTCAATGAGACTTCAAACCGGGAGCGCATCACTACCTACAGCTGCGCTTAACCCAACCGATCTGCCATTGCCTTCAGCTCCAATGCCTTCAGGTCATCAGTCTCCCCAAGACTTAGGTGATGACCTTTACTTGTGTGTCTCCATGAACCAGGAGCACATCACTATCACTAGCTGCGCTATCTTAACCGGCCATACACACAAGTCTTTCTCCATTGCTTTAACAATGGCAAAGTCTTCCTCTTCTACTTGGGTGGATGGTGAGCAAAGAACACTTCTTGTGAACCTGAAACACCACTCAAACTCCAGCAAAGATAAGACACAAAGGTATTGGAATCAATCCTTGAAATATCATCAAGGTTGATCACCAATATCACAAGCATTGCAACAGATTACACAAGACATATTCAAGTTCTAATCTTTGCAAGCAATTTCTCTAAGTATATGCAAGATCTAAACAGATTCAATACAAGTTACTTAGGCCATTTTTACTTCTGCCTTAACTGCATCTTAGACTTGAATCCAAGTGCATCAACCTAAGGCAGCAACAACACTCTAAGCTTTATTATACTACTCGGTTTCAATCAATGAAAGTAACCAGGATCAGACACATCTAGTATCCTATACAATCATTGTAGAACCGAGGCAAGCTTTACAACTCTCAATCACCATTCACAACTCTCAAGTATCTTGGGACAGATTCTAAACATTTCATATCTAGCAATCTTTAAACATCCACAAGTTTTCAATCACATCACAACATCACAACCTGTTCATACACTCAAGCTTTATACAAGAGAAAGAGATTTCCTTACAGCCAAGGAACTAGTGTTAGTTCCTTGAAACTCCTTAGTACATGGGAAGATCCGAGCTGTTGGTGTCAACTCCTACATCTCCTTCTTTCATGGACCTTTCTCTTGAACCCACCATGCCTAAGACACCTCCTCTCTTCATTTTTGAGTCGCCATACCAGGTACAAGTTGAAAGCTTTCACCTTTCTTCTTGGACAGTGAATGGGAATGGCTTGGACATGCTTCCAATGGCCTTCTTTCTTCAGGACGACCATGAGAGAGTGGAGAACGACCAAGAACAGCTTCTGGACGCCATTGATGAGCACACCTTCTTCTTGAAGAGGTTGAACAGCCAAATGAACATGAAGCTTCTTCTTGGTTTGGAAATGGCATGGGAGTGAGCTTTGAGCTTAGGGGAAGCTGGAACCAAGTTCTAATGAACCTGGCTCTGATACCATATGAGATTTAAGAGTACTCAGGTTGTATGTGTGTATGAAACCCAAATGGGTAAAGAGAGAGAGAGCTTGGAAGCGATTTGAGAGAAAGGAAGTTTAATGAGTGTTTGTGTGTCTAAGTGTTTAAGAGATTAGTGACCAGACTGAGAACGTGTATAGATATTCAGGATGAGAGACTAGAGAGACTAAGAGAAAGTGTTTCAGATTAGAGAAGGAGAAGGGAACCCCCTTACTCACTTAAGGGTTACAAAAACGTCCACACATAGCCTTTATATAGGCTTTACAAGTTTGCAATCATAAACCCTTAATCTAATGGCTAAAAATGACTTGAGAATGAATGGCTAGGATGTAGTCTTGGATCTGGTCTTCACAATCTTGGTGATGGTCTCTGATTGGCTAAAGGAATCTGGTAAGAGAAGCTTGGATGGTTCAGATTGCCCATGTTTGAAATGGATGGATAAGATGGAGCCTTGTGGTGTTCCATGGTCAAAAGGTGCTTTACCTTTTGACCAGCTACTTTCCAGCTAGCAACAGGTCACGCCCAGCTCCTCTCTTATCCATTCCCAACAGTCACAAGCTCAGATAACTCCTCCTTGCTCCCTAAGTTTGCACATTTCCATTTCGGGTCAATCCGGGTAAAGTGATACGGCCTGCTCATCCGTACGGTTGATGGTACGGACCTGATGTCCGTACCTCGCCCTATATTTGCACAAGTTCACCAAGCTTCTTCAATAGATGAACCAGATCATGCTTTGGGTCGCCCTAACTTTGCACGGTCCGTTCGTACCGTCTGAACCTCGGGACGCCCTATCTTTGCACCATCACCCAACTATCTCCAAATGGTGTCTAAGTCCCTCCTGGACTTAAACACTATCTTTGTACAGCCTTCATGACTCTTCTAGACTTCTCTAAATCCTCATGAAGCCTTGATAGACAATCTCTTAAGATCTTGTCCCTATCTTTGCACCAGACCCAAACTCCTCCATACTTCTCCTTAGGCTCCATTTCACTCTTCAAGTCAACAATCATGAGAGCCAGAACTCTCTTCTCTACTTGTTTCTTCACGCTCAAGGTTTGGAGTTCTTGTTTCATTCCCCCTTCATGCTCAAGGTTGGAAGTCTGATGATCCGGTGCTGGAGTTGTGCTTCTCCCCCCCTGATGTCCTTGGTTCATGTTGATTCCAAGCCCTTCTAGTATCAACCTCAAGGTTTCAGCTCTATCAGATGTAAGATCCTTCAAATCTTCTTGAATCTGCTCTTCATAATATCCTTTTTCTTCAACAAACTTTACTTCTCTAGATACTAACACTCTCCTTGTGTTAGGATCATAGCACTTGTATCCTTTCTGACTTGATGAGTATCCAATGAACATTGCCTTTGAACTCTTAGCTTCTAGCTTGTTTCTTATCTCTCCAGGCACCATCACAAAACACAAACATCCAAAGATCTTCATATGCTCGAGTGAAGGTTTGTACTGATTCAATACCTCAAATGGTGATTGTCCTTGAAGGATCAGAGTTGGTGTCCTGTTGATGAGATAACAAGCCGTAGCAACTGCATCACTCCAAAACTTCTTAGGCACATTGGATTGAAACATCATGGACCTGGCTACTTCCATCAAGTGCCTGTTCTTCCTTTCAGCCACACCATTCTATTGTGGTGTATAGGGACAGCTTGTCTGATGAAGTATTCCATGTTGAGATAGATGTAGCTTGAATGCTTGTCCTGTGTACTCTCCTCCATTATCTGACCTAAAAATTTTTATCTTGGCATTGTAATGGTTAGTCACATATGCTTGAAAGTTTTTAAATGCATCAAGTACCCTATCTTTGGTTGGGATTAAAGTTAACCAGGTGTATTTGGATTTTTCATCAATGAAAGTTACATAGTACTTATGATTGTCTCTAGAAAGGCAAGGTGCAGTCCAAACATCAGAATGAATAAGATCAAAACATTTTTCATAAACAGTAGTAGACTTGGTAAAGACAGTTCTACAATGCTTGCCTAAGATGCAAGCTTCACACTCATTATTCTCAAAGGAAACACCTGGCAACATCAGTTTTAAAGCCTTATTATGAGGGTGTCCAAATTAGCATGCCACAATGCATTTTTACTTAAACTAGAACCAGAAACAGAAGTAAACGAGCAGCTATAACTAGAAACAGGAGCAAGATCTTTGAGCAAATACAATTCTCCTTTAGTCACTGCCTTTCCAATCATCTTGCTGCTTTTAATATCCTGAAACTTCACATCATTAGGACTGAATATGACATTGCATTGCAAATCAGTAGCACATTTCTTAACAGATAACAAGTTTGAAGTAAATTCAGGCATATAAAAGGCTTTAGTCTCCTTACCAAACAGTTTAAGACTTCCTATTCCTCTAATAGGTATCTTATCTCCATTAGCTATCATCACATTACCATTCATTGGTACAATGTCTTTAATTAAACTAGTGTCACTTATCATATGATGAGATGCACCAGAATCAACTACTCAAGGCTTAATGGTATGTGACCTAGCAATATGAGCAAGGATACTAGATGGTTTGAATACATGATCATTCCTAGCAAAACTAGCCGTTCTAGATTGGTTTAACATCTCAATCACACTTTCATGCATCCTATCAGTTCTAGTTAGATTCTCATCATTCTCTATAGCCGTAGCACCAAAGGAATAAGCAAATGTGTTACCATGCTCTTTAAAGAGCTTGATGAGAGCATCCAGGTCGGATCTCCTTAGATACTCTTGATCATAGTTCCCACGGTTGCTTGGGGCTCCAGTGTAGGCTACAAGAGACTTCCCATCACCTCCTTCACGCCCATCTATCTCCTTTCCTTTGCTTGGACCAGCTCCACTCGTTCCATCTGATACATTAGCCCTTGCCTCACGGTCCTTCATGAACTTTGCCGGTTTGAGATGTGGGTGAAGGATCCAGCATTGACTCTTCTTGTGGCCATGCTTCTTGCAGTGATCACAGTTCCCATTGAACCTCCTCTCCTCATACTTCCCATGCGCAG
This sequence comes from Brassica napus, assembly GCF_020379485.1. NCBI lineage: Eukaryota > Viridiplantae > Streptophyta > Magnoliopsida > Brassicales > Brassicaceae > Brassica > Brassica napus. Next base: position 760,728 of record NW_026014884.1, read on the forward strand.
CAGCCTTATTTGCTTGTGTAGCTTCATTCCCTTCCTCTTGAGTCGCTTGGCTTGCAAGGGAAAGGTCTCCTTTCTTGGCAAACAACACAATGGAGCCTTGCTCCTTCTGAATCCGCGCACACACATCCTCAAGGTCAGGTAGAGTGTCTTCTCTAAGCAGGTGCTGGATGAGACCATTATACGCCGGGTTGAGGGTGAGAAGTAGGCCAAAGACCTTGTCTTGCTCTCTTCTCTTGTTGAGCTCATCTGCATCTGTAGTGCTTGGCCTTAACATCTCCATCTCGGACCATAGTGATCTGAATCTCCCAAGGTGTTTAGTGAACTCCATATCCTCTTGGACCAGGTTGTTAATCGCTTGCTTCACCTCAAACACCCTGCTCAAGTTTGATGTATTCCCATACACCTTCTTCAGTGTGTCCCACAGTTCCTTAGCAGACTCACAGTAGCTGTAGGCATCTAAGATTGCTGGCTCAAGGGATGCGTGAAGCACTGACATCACCAGCATGTCCTCTTGATACCACTTCTCAGCCGCGTTGCTTGCAGCCTCACCATCATCCTCTCCTTGAGTGATGAGTTTTGGAGCTTCTCCGGGGTTGATATGCTTCCACAACCCCTTGCTTCCCACCGTGGTTCTCACCATCCTTGACCATACCAAGTAGTTGTTTCCCTTGAAACACACGGCTACCTTCATGTTCATGTTCATCCCACTCTCCATGTTGAATGATGAACTCTCTAAGCTTCAGGAACTCTATCTTGAGTTGAATGACTTGTAGAAACCCTCACAGCCTCGATCTTCAACCCACGCAGCTTCAGACAACACACCACAACTAGTCTTGAACTTGAAAAGTACCCGGAACCTCTCAAACACCCAAGAACACACAAGAGTTTCTTCAAAGCTTCAAACTTGTAACTTCAAAGAATCTCACACGACCTCAGGCTCTCACTAACCTGGCTCTGATACCATGATAGTTTTAATGATGTTAAGAGTAATCTGAGTGTTTAGAGAAGATTAGAATGAGTTTAGAAAAGATTAAAGTCTGAAATAAGATTTGGAGTCTAGAGAGAGTTTTAGAGAGACTAAGAGAGACTCATAACTTGCTTGATTGTATTAATGAGAGTGTTTACAACTTTATAAGAGAAGAGACAAGGTTTTCGTAGCTAAGAGGATAAGGTAAGCATGTGGAGTCAAAGGCCATTTCAAACTTGTCCAATGAGGTGAGCCGCGCGTGTGAGCCTTCATTAGCTGGCTCATACCTTTTGCTTTTCCGTGTCCAGCTGTGCCAGCCTGTCCAAGACTCTCCTTATCCTTTCCAACGGTCTGATCCATCCACAAATGCCAAGGTAACTTCTCCTCTTTACTTAAGTAACTCGGATAACTTATGGTGAGGTTTGGTGAGCTTTGGTCGATCCTATCTTGTACGGCCTGTCCTGTCATGTACGGCCATGTACGGCCTTGTACGGACAGGCTGATCCCAAAGCTCCCAAACCTTCCTATCCTTCCTCTTCTTCATTCTACTCAACCCTCATCTCCATTCTTCACTTGACACTCTTCATCTCAACAGCTATCTCTAGACAAACAAGGAGCAGTCCACACATCTGAATGAACTAGATCAAAGCAATGCTCATAAGTAGTTTCTGATGTTGGAAAAACAGTCCTACAATGCTTCCCTAATATGTAAACACTTTTGTGTATGTAGAGTGATGAATAAATGTCAAGAGATGATTAGTGTAGATTTGGAGATTTAAGAGAGACTAAGAGAATAAAGAACAAGAGAGAATACTCAAAACTCCATTAGATTGATTAATGAGAGAGTTTACAACATATATAGAGTAGGGATACATAAAACGTCCAGGTTCAGTCTAGCTAGGATAAAGCATGTGTAGTCAAAGATGCCTTATTCAAACTAGCCAATAAGGTTCCTCACATGCTTGGGTATCTTGCTTTAGCTTTCCAGCTGTGCCAGCCTGTCTAAAGCTTTCTTCCCTTGACCAGACCTTATCCAAACTCCTCCTTGCTTATCCATACTCCCCCTGGCGTGTTTCACTCTCCAAATAGGTGCAAGGTAACTTCCCAAGTCTTATAACTCAGTTACCACAGTAACAATAAAGTTACTGTGGTAAATCACCAAAGTTACTGCCTGCTCCAAATCCCTTCCTCTATCCATGTATCAACTCTTCATCTCCTTATCTCAACAATATGCATGCTTCACACTCCAAGTGACTAAATGACATATTAGGAATTATCAATTCAATAGCACGAGCATGAGGATGTCCCAATCTAGCATGCCAAGTAATACTATCAATCTTCTCATAAGTACTACTCAAACACATAGAATCAAAGGGTTTAGAGATCTTAGCCAATTGGAGCTGATATAGATTATTCTTGCTGTCTCCTCTCCCAATGACCCTTCCAGTCTTCAAATCTTGGAACTCAACATCATCTGGCCTGAATACTACTTGACAGCCAAGATCAATTGTGGCTTTCCTCACAGATAGCAAATTTGAAGCAAACTGTGGCATGTAGAAGGCATCTGAGTCTTTATCAAATAGCTTGAGCTTTTCAACTCCTTCTATTGGAATCCTATCACCATTAGCTATCATCACACCCCCAGTGGCTTTCTTTACATCACTCATTAAGCTTCTATCACTAATCATGTGATGACTTGCTCCAGAATCAACAATGATGGGTTTGTTGGATGTGGATGCTTTGGCAGGAGCACCTTGTCTCCGGGTCGTAGCCAAAGCATACACATACTTGACAAACTCATCCCATTCCTCCTTTGTGACACGCTCATCTGCTCCTTTGGTCTCTAGCTTCCTCATAACCCCACTGCTCTCTACAGATTCTCCCATGTAAGCTGAGTAGAAACACTCTTCTACTTGCATACTCTCCTTGATACCCTTCCTCCATAATCTGCTCATCATGACCCACATCTTAGAAAGTTTTCTCAACTTTCCCTTCTTGCAGCTTGTACCTCTCTTCCATCTACCTGGCTTCTTGTTTATCTCCCACACATCACAAATGTGTTCAACCAACTCACATATCTCTCCCATAAGAAAGCTAAAGATCACATCTTGCTTCCTCCTTCCTGTATGAGTTTTCACCATACCCAACTCTGATTCTACTTCTCTCAGCCTCCACAAGCTGATACAACTCGTCCTTCCTTTGTCTTAGACTATAGATCACGCCCTTGGCTCCATGACCCTCCAACCTTGCTGTCTGACCTTCTTCAGCAGCTACCTCCTTTAAAGGTTCTACCTTTACTTGAATCTCCTTCAAACTTGCTGTCTGATCTTTCTCAGCAGCTCTCACCTTAAAGGCTCTTCCTTTACATGATTACTCCAAATCCCACAGCTTTCCAAATTCCAGCTGTCTCTACCAATCTGACCAGATCCACTTGTTTTCTCTCCCTTTCTTCACTTGATAACTTGATCTTGTCTTCATCTCTCTGCTCACGTTTGACTCCATCAGATGTCCTCAATAAAACCCAGCAAATGAAGAACAGAGCTCAAAACCACCAAGAACACTCAAGAACATCAAGAACAGCTCAAGAACACAAAACCAGATTTTTAAGAACATGAATAACACACTTCCACCCTTTTAGTAACCTGGCTCTGATACCATATACACTTTTGTGTATTAGAGTGTGTTTAAGAACAATCAGATTGTTTTGTGTAAGATTAAAGAGATTAAGAGAATAAGTAGAGAGAGAATAGAGAGAATACTCAAAACTCCATTAATTAATTTAATGTCTCAGATACAAGTTATATATGAAGAGATAAGGATAATACAAAGAGGATTTCGAAATCATAAGCATGTGAAGTCAAGGGATAGGCTGTAAAGATGCTTCACATGCTTGGACAGGCTGTAAAGGTGCTTTACCTTTCCAGCTATGACCAGACCTTATCCAAACTACTCCTTCCTTATCCAGACTTCCTCTTGGGCGTGATCCACTCTCCAAAGGGATGCAAAGTAACTTCCTAAGCTTTTAACTTAGTTACCACAGTCAAACCGAAGTTACTGTGGTAAAACTCCAAAGTTACTATCTGCCCCAATACTCTTCCTCTATCAATGTATCACCTCTTCTCAACATGAACCTCATTGTTCGCAACTTCTTGTGATGTATCTTGATCATGAAGACCTGAATCCTCTTGGTTTTGCTCTTGCTCACCAGATTCAGTTCCATTCCCCCTCTCATGATCAAGAGGAGTTGTTCTTCCAGCTCCACCACTCTGATTGGGAGACTCCCTCCTTCCGGTTTCCTGATCCTGGGATAATCCTATCCCGAGCTTCTCTAACAACACTCTCAGTATTGTTGCTTATCAGATGGAGCTTGAGACAAATCCTTCAGATTTTCCCACTCCTTTTCTTCATAATAACCTTTTGTTTCAACAACTTCACTTCTCATCTTCTCTAGATACCATCACTCTCCTTGCTTCAGGATCATAGCACTTGTACCCCTTCTGAGTGATAGAGTAACCAATGAACATAGCCTTAGTACTCTTTGCCTCCAGCTTGTTTCTCTGCTCTCCTGGAACCATGACATAGCACACACACCCAAAGACACGTAGATGATCAATGACAGGTTTGCTCTTGTTCAACACTTCAAATGGAGACAGATTCTTCAATATCTTGGTTGGAACCCGGTTGATGAGATAGCAAGCAGTCTGCACAACATCACTCCAAAAACGTTTGGGACATTTGCATGAAACATCATCGATCTAGCAACCTCCATCAAGTGCCTGTTCTTCCTCTCAGCTACACCATTCTGCTGTGGTGTATAAGGGCAGCTAGTCTGATGCACAATCCCATGCTTGGCTAGATGATTCTTGAAGGCATTGCTGATGTATTCACCTCCATTATCTGATCTCAGTACCTTCACAGTAGCATTGTATTGATTAGATACATATGCTTGGAAGTTCATAAATGCTTCTAGCACCCTATCTTTAGATGGAAGCAATGTAAGCCAAGTATACTTAGACTTCTCATCAATGAATGTCACAAAGTACTTCTGGCTATCTCTAGACAAACAAGGAGCCGTCCACACATCTGAATGAACTAGATCAAAGCAATGCTCATAAGTAGTTTCTGAACTTGGAAACACAGTCCTACAATGCTTTCCTAATATGCAAGCCTCACACTCTAAGTGATTAAATGACATATTAGGCATGATCAATTCAATTGCACGAGCATGAGGATGTCCCAATCTAGCATGCCAAGTCATACTATCACACCTATCAACAGCACTACTTAAGCACACAGAATCAAGGAGTTTAGAATTCTTAGCCATTTGAAGATGGTATAGCCGATTCTTGTTGTCTCCTCTGCCAATAACTCTCCCAGTCTTCAAATCTTGAAACTCAACTTCATCAGGTCTGAATACTACTTGACAATCAAGATCAATGGTAGCTTTCTTCACAGATAATAGATTTGAAGTGAACTGAGGCATGTAGAAGGCAGCTGTGTCCTTCTCAAACAGTTTTAGCTTTCCCACTCCTTCTATTGGGATCATAGCACCATTAGCTATCATAACACTCCCTGTTGCAGCCTTGATCTCACTTATAAGCCACCTATAACTGATCATATGATGACTTGCTCCAGAATCAATCACAATGGGTTTAGAAGCTCCGGATTGTATAGCATGCTTCCTGCTTGCTGCTAAGGCTTGTACTTGTTCCATGAACACTCTCCATTCTTTCCTGGTGATGCGATCATCAGCTTGTTGACTTGAAGAGTGAAATGGAGCCAAAGGAGAAGTATGGAGGAGTTTGGGTCTGGTGCAAAGATAGGGACAAGATCTTAAGAGATTGTCTATCAAGGCTTCATGAGGATTTAGAGAAGTCTAGAAGAGTCATGAAGGCTGTACAAAGATAGTGTTTAAGTCCAGGAGGGACTTAGACACCATTTGGAGATAGTTGGGTGATGGTGCAAAGATAGGGCGTCCCGAGGTTCAGACGGTACGAACGGACCGTGCAAAGTTAGGGCGACCCAAAGCATGATCTGGTTCATCTATTGAAGAAGCTTGGTGAACTTGTGCAAATATAGGGCGAGGTACGGACATCAGGTCCGTACCATCAACCGTACGGATGAGCAGGCCGTATCACTTTACCCGGATTGACCCGAAATGGAAATGTGCAAACTTAGGGAGCAAGGAGGAGTTATCTGAGCTTGTGACTGTTGGGAATGGATAAGAGAGGAGCTGGGCGTGACCTGTTGCTAGCTGGAAAGTAGCTGTCAAAAGGTAAAGCACCTTTTGACCATGGAACACCACAAGGCTCCATCTTATCCATCCATTTCAAACATGGGCAATCTGAACCATCCAAGCTTCTCTTACCAGATTCCTTTAGCCAATCAGAGACCATCACCAAGATTGTGAAGACCAGATCCAAGACTACATCCTAGCCATTCATTCTCAAGTCATTTTTAGCCATTAGATTAAGGGTTTATGATTGCAAACTTGTAAAGCCTATATAAAGGCTATGTGTGGACGTTTTTGTAACCCTTAAGTGAGTAGGGGGTTTCCCTTCTCCTTCTCTAATCTGAAACACTTTCTCTTAGTCTCTCTAGTCTCTCATCCTGAATATCTATACACGTTCTCAGTCTGGTCACTAATCTCTTAAACACTTAGACACACAAACACTCATTAAACTTCCTTTCTCTCAAATCGCTTCCAAGCTCTCTCTCTCTCTTTACCCATTTGGGTTTCATACACACATACAACCTGAGTACTCTTAAATCTCATATGGTATCAGAGCCAGGTTCATTAGAACTTGGTTCCAGCTTCCCCAAAGCTCAAAGCTCACTCCCATGCCATTTCCAACCAAGAAGAAGCTTCATGTTCATTTGGCTGTTCAACCTCTTCAAGAAGAAGGTGTGCTCATCAATGGCGTCCAGAAGCTGTTCTTGGTCGTTCTCCACTTCTCATGGTCGTCCTGAAGAAAGAAGGCCATTGAAGCATGTCCAAGCCATTCCCATTCACTGTCCAAGAAGAAAGGTGAAAGCTTTCAACTTGTACCTGGTATGGCGACTAAAAAATGAGAGAGGAGGTGTCTTAGGCATGGTGGGTTCAAGAGAAAGGTCCATGAAAGAAGGAGATGTAGGAGTTGACACCAACAGCTCGGATCTTCCCATGTACTAAGGAGTTTCAAGGAACTAACACTAGTTCCTTGGCTGTAAGGAAATCTCTTTCTCTTGTATAAAGCTTGAGTGTATGAACAGGTTGTGATGTTGTGATGTGATTGAAAACTTGTGGATGTTTAAAGATTGCTAGATATGAAATGTTTAGAATCTGTCCCAACATACTTGAAGTTGTGAATGGTGATTGAGAGTTGTAAAGCTTGCCTCGGTTCTACAATGATTGTATAGGATACTAGATGTGTCTGATCCTGGTTACTTCATTGATTGAAACCGAGTAGTATAATAAAGCTTAGAGTTGTTGTGCTGCCTTAGGTTGATGCACGTGGATTCAAGTCTAAGATGCATTTAAGGCAGAAGTTAAAATTGCCTAAGTAACTTGTATTGATCTGTTTAGATCTTGCAATATACTTAGAGAAATTGCTTGCAAGATTAGACTTGAATAGGTCTTGTGTAATCTTTTGCAATGCTTGCGATATTGGTGATCAACCTTGATGATATTTCAAGGATTGATTCCAATACCTTTGTGTCTTATCTTTGCTTGAGTTGAGTGGTGTTTGTCAGTTCACAAGAAATGTTCCGTTGCTCACCATCCACCCAATAGAAGAGGAGACTTA